>NW_027636161.1:303684-346184 GCF_903797595.1 Erithacus rubecula
GATAAATAGGTTTTCTTGAATGTTTATGATAAGGGACATGTGGCCAAGATGGAGAATTTGGGGGTGGACACCTTTTCCTCCTTCTTCTCCATGTCATCCATGTTGGGTTGACACGTTGGCCTCTTGGATTGGTTTGGGTCAGGGCTGGACCATTTAATAAAATTGTATTGTATTGGTAAAATTTTGTAAACATGTAATACGTAGTACTAACTATATAAGATAAGCCCTGCCTTGACCAGGCAGATTCCACCATGGATGCCAGGCTGAGCAGACCGCTGCTGGCCAGGCAAAGTGTCCCAGAGATAAGGAACAATAAACTGTCCTTGGAAAAAGAGAAAACTGTCTCCGGCAATCTCTCTTCGGCGGCTTCGGGGAAAACCAGGTTTTGAACCACCTTCGTGTCCCTCTGGGGTGATCTCGGGGCAAAGGAGGAACCCCAGACTGGGACACCTGGCGTCCCTGGCTGAGCATTGACATCTGGCATCCCCCTGGCTGGGCAGTGACATCTGATGTCTCTGGATGCACCACAGCCCACAAAGGTGGGTGCGGACCCCCAGAAGGGCAAGCTCAAGAAGACGCACAGAGATGGAGGAGACCCCCCCAGGCAGAGACATTTGGCACGGACCCTGGTGGATCTTTGTAGCCTGCAAAGGCAGGTACAGACCCCCAAAAGACAGAGCTTCAGAAGAGGCACGCTGTTGAAAAGGACTTTGGAGGAGATTTATGGCCCTCTGCCAAGAAAAGCCGAGTTCCAGACGCGAGTCGGAGAGGAGCTGTCCCGGGAAGCCTCGCTCCTGTGCACTGCTGGTCGGTTTCAGGAACCTCCGAATCGATTTGGACGGATTGCTTTTGGGTAAGATGGTTCAGAATCAGACACATCATAGGATTCCCACCTAGCCATGAGCAGGGGGTGGGAGGTTTACGGCTGCCTTGCTATCAGCAGGCAGAGAAAGCAATTAAAGTTCCTCAGAGACTGGGGAAGGATTCTCACCTAGCTGCAAGCTGGGGGAGGGAAGTTTATGACTGCCTTGCCAGCAGCAGGTGGTTCAGCAAGGGCCTTGCCATCAGCAAGGCCAGGGAAAAAATTAAGTTAGAAATATTTCCAAGTGAGTTGCAGGACATACATTTTTGCTATTTCACCCCTTCAGAAACCCTGACCCCAGAAGGCGGGAGGGCACTACAGGCGACTCCCCGGGCCGTGGGGGACAGAGGGGAGGGGGACGGGACCACGAAAAAATGCGGGCTCGGTGCCACAGGGATGTCCAGGGAGAGGCAACCTGCGGGGACTGGGACGCAGAAGGACAGGACCATGCGGGCGGCTCTCAGCCCAAAGGGGGAAGGGAGCGGCAGCCTTCACACTGACCGGGACAAAAACAGGAAAAAAGCGCGGATTCGGTGCATTTAGCTGCAAGGGATGTCCAGGGAGGGGCAACCTGCGGCAATGGCCGGGACGCAGAAAAGCGAGAATTGTGAAAAGACACAGACAGGCCTGTCTCCAGCTGTCAGAAATGCTGGGGGAGGAGATGAATGCCCTGTTTCAGGGAAACCTGAGTTGCCCGCATTAGAACTGGCAGATTCTAATGGGGAGAGAAATTTATGCTTTTTAAGTCAAAGGTGAAAAAATTAACAACTTTGAAGCAATTGCAGGCAGCTGCCCGGACAGAGCCGGACAGAGCAAACCCAGGCACAGCAGCGTGAGGTCACAGCCCAGGCTCACCGAGAAAGGGGGGGGAGGCACAGCCACCCTGCTCCCAGAGGCTCGGCAGCACCCCCGCTGCTCCCCCTGTGCCTGCACAGATCCAGTGCTGCAGACGGGAGGGGAATGGGGGATGGAGAGATGCCAAGAACTGCTTTTTATCTATACTGTGGAGAACAAACAGAGCAAGGGAACAGGATAACAGACTCAGTTTTATTTTCAGTTCTTGTATGTTAAACTAAAGGTGTTTGTTTTGAATTGTTGTTAAAAAAAAAATGCTGAAATTTTAAGAATGGTGAAGGTATTTTAATAGTATTAGGTATTTTAATAATTGAAGGTATAATAAGGTATTTTGTATTTTATTTGAATACATATCATCTATATTTAGTGATTTGTTATTGCTCAGATATAAGTGGACATTTATCTAAATGTCAACATTGAGTTTTAATTTTTCTGTAGTTAATTGTTTTAGAGAAGCCAGTTTATAAGTATTTGCGATACTGTCAGTATAAATCAATAGATTTTGAGTTGGATTTTAAAATTTAAATTTAGTTTCTGTATTTAATGTTAAAAAAACTGTAACAAGATTGTATGAATTTTATATCACAGAACGATTTTGTTTTCTGTTTCATTGTTTAATCTGAAATCTTTCAACCTTTAAGTAAGTTTTGGAAAGCCTCCAGACGTGTCCTTGAATCAAATGTATGAAGATAATCAGTTAAGTTGTGAACTTAATGTTTCTTTGTTTTCTTTTTATTAATTCTCTCTTTTATTTTGGCAGGTCTTTTGTGACCTGGCACTGTGCTATCTTATGGTTTTGAATATTTTGCAGAATTCCAGAAAATCATTTGAGCTTCATTCTCAGAAAAAATTCATAGTGTTATGGTTTTCGTGAGTTGCTATCACGGAAGCGCTGCAGTGTCTTGCCATGTTCAAAGTATCTTACCCTAAAGATGAATTTTAGAGAAAATGAGTTGCTAGAGGAATTTGATTTCTTTTTGAAATGTTTAATTGTAGCTTTGTTGTTAAGAGTTGTCAGTTTTTTGTTTAATAAGATGATGTCAGGAGTTCTCTTCCAATTAGAGTTTAGGCTCTGGCCAAGCCTTGATTCTAACTGAAAAAGAAATTGTGTAAATCCAGGTGTTTTCTGCATCAAAATAATATTCCAGTCGTTTGGATTGGCAATTTGACTTATCAATATAACAGCTGAAGCTGACTTTGAAGTGAATTTGGTGCTCATTTTCCGGAGATGACCATCTAATTCCTCATTTAATCAAGGTTTGTCAGCTGTCTGCAGACCCTGAGGTGATGACAAAGTTTTTTTAAAATTGATGATTATCTAATCTTGTAAATGTATGTCTGTTGTTTAAAGTATTGTTAATTATTGTATTGTGTTTACTTGCAGAAGATTGTAAACTTTGGGTTTTTTTTTTTTTGTTGAAATAGTTGAAATAATAGTAGAAGGGAAAATTCTCCAGTTTTGATCAAAAATTTAGAGACAGGGAAAGTTGGAAAGCTTTCAAAGTAAGCATTTGAGGGAAGGGTTCTGCTTATGTCTCCACAGAGAGAGGATGGAAATGGAAGGCAGTGAAATACATGAGAGAATGTCTGGACAAAATACAAGCAGAAGCCAATCCTGGAAGAGAAGGAAGCAGCTCGCAAGGCAGTTCTTCAAGTTTCACCAGCAGGGACGCATGATATTATTTACACAGAAATCAAACAAGGACCAGCTGAATCTTTTTCCTCATTTGTTGACAAACTTACACAAGCTATTGATAGACAAATTACAGAAGAAACAGCCAGACCATATCTGCTGAAGACCCTTGCATTTGCCAATGCAAATCCAGAATGCAAAAGAGTCATCAGTGCTTTGTCAGGTGAGCCATCCTTGACGGAGATGGTCGAAGCCTGCAGCAAGATTGGAACACCACAACATACAGCTTCAGTTGTCAAGGAGCAAATGACAGAAGTTCTTCAAGAACAACATGAAAAGATTTTTGCATATTTCAAGAAAAAAAAGAATCGATCTGAAATACAATGCTACAGCTGTGGGGGTTTTGGACATTTTAGGAAAAATTGTCCTCAATCCACAAAGACTTCCAAGCTACCAGAACTTTGCCCTAGATGTCGCACAAGAAGACATCTGGCAAGTGATTGTTGTTCTCTGACGGATGTGGACGGAAAACCATTGCCACTGCCAAAAAAACACAAAGAAAAGTGCAGGATCACCTTGTGATACTACAGAAATGATGGCGGTGCAACAAGGAACAGCAACAACACCGGCACAGACAATACAGTTGTTGGGGAACGTCAATCTGACTCCCTCAGCAGGGCATTAGGGGACATCCCCTGGGACAGGGATTTGCTGCCACCAGGAATGCAGTACATCCTGTCAGCTTCAAAAGTGGTTTGTTTTTTTGAATGAAGAATCTGCATCTTTACTGTCTTGGTTTGAAAGAACAGGTGTTTGCCAGTAAGGGCAGAAGTTTCTTTTTGGAATAGAGACTTTGGTTCCACTTCCCTCTCCCAAGTATTATGATTGTTTGAATTAAAGACTTTGAGGCAGAGATAAGGGGGGTGGGAATAACAGCTCTTTTACTAATATATTTAACTGTACAAACAGAAAACAATAACAGTTAAAATTGCTAACAGAACGAAATAGATAACTTGGTGTCAGTCCCTTTAGATGCAAGCACGCTGTTTCTGTGCTTAGTCTACAGCCCGGATGTGCCAATGGCAGACGGGAATGAAGGCAGGAGGGAGGGGGGAGGGGCGGCAGCGGCCACACCGGTCCCAGGCGGGAACGGGCTGGAGCGGCGGCTCCTCGCTCACCGTGTGTGTCCGGGGGATCAGCTGTGTCCGCAGAGGCAGGAGGCTGGAACGGGGCAGATGCAGGGCAGGTGATCGCAGAGGGTCTGGCTCTGCTGTGCTTGGCCGCTTGGCTGAACGATCCCAGGCGTCCTCCTCCCAGCTCGCCGGAAGCGCGAGTGCCCTCCCGGAAGCCTCAGAGGCCCTTCCGGGGCCGTCCCCACCCACCCTTTTGTTTGGACCCATCAGGGACTCTGGGTGTAGCCCGGCCAGCTCCATTGGCATGATAATGGGAAAAATTCTTTTAATTGACACAGTAACAGAAAAACACTTAATCCCCAACATTATCTACCCCGAATTTCTCCATGCTATCATGCTACATCATATTGAAACCGTTAAATTATATACATACATGTAGTTACAGGCACAGTATCATATATAGTTCACCTTAGAACAAGGTCCCCTTGGGGTATGCATCGGGTCTTTCCATCTTTTTGCATTACCCACCAAGTGCAACCTGGTCCTTGAGCGAAAACTACCCCACAAACAGGATTGTCTTTGCTGGAAGCAGAGTTCACCCAGACAGTTTTTCTTAACATGCCTCTCAGGTGTACCACTGGAACCTTATCTCCATCTGCTGCTCCCAAAGGCTCTGACTGGGCAGGGCCTGCTCGGTTAGTGGAACCTCGGGTATTTACTAACCATGTGGCCTTTGGTAGATTGATCTCCCAGTTCTTGAAAGTCCCCCCACCCAGTGCCTTTAAGGTGGTTTTAAGCAGACCATTGCACCGTTCAACTTTCCCAGCCGGTGGTGCATGGTAGGGAATATGGTACACCCACTTGATGCCATGTTCTTTAGCTTTGGTGTTTATAAGGCTTTTTTTGAAATGAGTCCCATTGTCTGACTCAACTTTTTCAGGGGTACCATATTTCTAGAGGACTTGTTTTTCCAGGCTCAGGATGGTGTTCCGAGCAGTGGCGTGGGGCACAGCGTAGGTCTCCAACTATTCGGTGGTGGCTTTCACCATGGTTAGCACGTAGCGCTTGCCCTGGCGGGTTTGAGGCAGTGTGATATAATCAATTTGCCAGGCCTCTCTATACTTATATTTGGACCATTGCCCCCCATACTAGAGGGGCTTTACCAGCTTGGCCTGTTTGATGGCAGCGCACGTGTTACAGTCATGAATAACTAGAGAGATGCTGTCCATGGTTAGATTTACCCTTCGGTTTCGTGCCCACTTATAGGTGGCGTCTCTGCCCTGATGGCCTGAGGCATTGTGGGCCCATCGAGCCAGGAACAGTTCTTCTTTGTGTTTCCAATCTAAGTCTATCTTTGAGACTTCTATCTGTGCAGCTTGATTTACCTGCTTGTTGGGCCTGTGTTCTTCATTAGCCCGACTCTTGGGAACATGGGCATCCACATGACGGACTTTCACAGGCAGCTTCTCTACCCGAGTGGCAATGTCTTTCCACTCATCAGCAGCCCAGATTGGTTTTCCTCTACGTTGCTAGTCAGCCTTTTTCTACCTTTCCAGCCAACCCTACAGAGCATTGGCTGCCATCCACGAATTAGTGTAAAGGTAGAGCTTTGGCCATTTTTTTTTCTCAGCAATGTCCAAGGCCAGCTGAACAGCTTTGAGTTCAGCAAGTTGACTTGATCCACCTTCTCTTTTGGTAGCTTGTGCAACCTGTCGTGTGGGGCTCCATATGGCAGCTTTCCACTTCCGGTTCATCCCCACAATGCGGCAGGAACCGTTGGTGAAAAGGGCGTAGCGTGTTTCATCTGCTGGCAGCTGGTTGTACGGTGGAGCTTCTTCAGCCCGGGTCACTTGCTTCTGCTCTTCTTCATCAGCGAGACCAAAATCTTCACTTTTTGGCCAGTTTGTAATTATCTCTAAAATCCCAGGGCGATTTGGGTTACCAATACGGGCGCGCTGCGTGATGAGGGCAATCCACTTGCTCCATGTGGCGTCGGTGGCGTGGTGAGTAGAGGGAACCTTTCCTTTGAACATCCACCCCAGCACTGGCAGTCGGGGTGCTGGGAGAAGTTGTGCTTTTGTGCCAATTACCTCTGAGGCAGCTTGAACTCCCTCATAGGCAGCCAAGATTTCCTTTTCTGTGGGAGTGTAGTTGGCTTTAGATCCTTTGTAGCTTCTGCTCCAGAATTTCAGGGGTCGGCCTCGGGTCTCACCAGGCAACTTCTGCCAAAGGCTTCAGGACAGACTATGGTTCCCAGCTGCAGAGTAGAGCATATTCTTTACCTCTGGTCCTGTCCTGATTGGGCCAAGGGCCACTGCATGAGCGATTTCCTGTTTGATTTGGGCAAAGGCTTGCTGTTGTTCAGGGCCCCAATGGAAATCGTTCTTCTTGCGAGTGACCTGGTAGAGAGGGCTCACAATCTGGCTGTACTCAGGTATGTGCATTCTCTAAAAGCCAATAGCACCTAGAAAAGCTTGTGTCTCCTTCTTGATTGTTGGTGGAGACATTGCAGTGATCTTATTGATGACCTCAGTGGGGATCTGGCGCCGTCCATCCTGCCACTTCACTCCCAGGAACTGGATCTCTCGGGCAGGTCCATTGACTTTGCTCTTTTTAATGGCGAAACCGGCTCCCAGCAAAATCTGGATGATCTTCTCTACTTTCTCAAATACCTCCATTGCTGTGTTTCCCCACACAATGATGTCATCGATGTACTGCAAATGTTCTGGAGCCTCACCCTTCTCTAATGCAGCCTGGATCAGTCCGTGGCAGATGGTGGGACTGTGCTTCCACCCCTGGGGCAGTCGGTTCCAGGTGTACTGCACGCCCCTCCAGGTGAAAGCAAATTGAGGCCTGCATTCTGCTGCCAAAGGAATGGAGAAGAATGCATTTGTAATTTTAATAGTGGCATACAACCTTGCTGCCTTGGACTCCAGCTCGTACTGGAGTTCCAGCATGTCTGGCACGGCAGCGCTCAGTGGTGGAGTCACTTCATTTAATGCCCGATAGTCTACAGTCAGTTTCCATTCTCCATCAGATTTCTGCACAGGCCAAATAGGACTGTTGAAGGGTGAGTGGCTCTTGCTGACCACCCCTTGGCTCTCTAGATTACGGATCATTTTGTGGATGGGGATCACAGCATCTCGATTTGTCCGGTACTGCCGGCGGTGCACTGTCATGGTGGCAATTGGCACCTGTTGCTCAGTCACTTTCAGGAGTCCTACTGCAGTGGGGTTTTCTGACAGTCCAGGCAAGGTGTTTAACTGCTTAATGCTTTCTGTCTCTACAGTAGCTATTCCAAAAGCCCACCTGAACCCCTTTGGGTCTTTGTAGTAGCCGTTCCTGAGGAAGTCTATGCCTAGAATGCACGGTGCCCCTGGGCCAGTTACAATTGGATGTTTCTGCCACCCCTTCCCTGTCAGGCTAATCTCAGCTTCCAGCAAAGTGAATTTCTGTGATTCCCCCATCACCCCAACAATGGAAACAGGTACCTTCCCCACATGTTCTGATGGTATCAGCGTGCATTGTGAACCAGTATCAACTAACACTTTATGTTTCTGTGGCTTTGACATGCCAGGCCATCGCACTCACACTATCCAATAGATTCTGTCATCCCATGCCTTTCCCTGGCTAGAGGCAGGGCCCCTCTAGCCCTGGTTATTATTTCTTTCCTGGGCATACATAGTGGAGGTTCCTTCCAGGGGATCTGACAGAACATCTTCCTTGCTGTAATACCCTGCACCTTGCTTGTGGGAGGTTGAGGCTACCTTCATTTTAGTGCGGCTTCCTCGATTAGCATTTCCCTCCCTGAGCTGATGCACCTGTGCTGCCAGGACAGAAGTGGGTTTCCCATCCCATTTTCCCATGTCTTCCCCATGGTCTCGCAGGAAAAACCACAGGTCAGCTCGTGAGGTGTACCCTCTCTCTCTAGCTGGGGAACGTGAAGCTCTGACTTGGGGGCCTGTGACTCGTACTGCTGCTACGCTGATCTTCCTCACCTCCTCCCTCACCTCCCTCGTCTCCTCCATCATCTCCTCCCTCATATCCCTCATCCTATCTTCGACCTGTTGGAGGTCCCTGGCCACGGCAGAGACATTAGCCTGCATTGGGCCATTCATCATGCTCTCAAAATTTCTGAGTTTGTTGGAAACAGAACACACTGTCTCTGGACTGTTATCAGCATTAATCATTGCTATGTAGGTGGTATATTGAGATGGACCCAAGGTTGCCAGATTCCATAACATCTGCCCTGTGCACTTGACCTTGTCAGGGTCATTGTCATGCTGTCTATCCCTGCCAAAGAGTACCTCTAATACTGCTGTCTCTCTCAGCTGCTGGATCCCTTCCTCAAGGGTCTTCCAGCGCATCCTACGGTGGTGCTCCTGCATTCTCTCTCTGTGGACAAACTTCTCTCTCACACTCATTAAAAGCCGGTCCCAGAGGGAAAGGAGGCCTTGCTCCCTTACGAACATCTGGTCCACACCTGAATCCTGGGCCAAGGATCCCAAATTCCTGGCCTCAGTTCCATCCAGTTGAACACCTGTTCCCGTAAGGTCCCAGACCCGGAGTAACCAAGTTGTGAAAGGCTCACGGCCCCGCCGAGCAATGTCTTTATGCAGGTTACGGAGACTATCGTATGAGAGGGACTCGGTGACAATCTCAACCTCTGGCTCCCTTGCTGGTTGTGAGGACCCTCCCTGGTGATCCCCATTATCTAAGTGCCTCGTTTTAATCTTAGATTTCCTAGTTTCCACAGGAGCAACTGCTGCTGGCTGTGGCTGCTCCTGTGATCCAGCTGGAACCTGGACAGGTACAACATCTACAGGTTCCACTGCAGCACCATCTGACTCTCCCTCTTTAGGGCAGGGTTTCTCACCAGCTGGAGAAAAATACTCCTTCATCATCTGGCTATGCTCCTTCAGCATTTGGCCTATATCCTTCACTAGAGCCCCCACCCACTCTGGGTGGCTCATTTCTGCAGTGGGCTGTGGGGCAGCATCAGGCTCTGGGGCAGCATCCCTAGTCCCTGGGGCAGCTCTGGGGCAGCATCCCTAGTCTCTGGGGCAGAGGCAGGTTCTGGGACAACATCCCTAGTCCCTGCGGCAGAGGCAGGTTCTGGGGCAGCATCCCTAGTCCCTGGGGCAGGTATCAGAGTTGTCGTCCAAGCCAATATTCCCTTGTTTCTGAATGCTAAGTAGAACAAGCCTACCAGCAACACCAGCCACTGTATAATAACAGTGGCAATTAAAACAGATCTGAAATCCTTGAGAACCAGTGAGGTAGCCTCAAAAAACTGGGTGATGGGTTGGGAGAAAATTTCCCTTGCACTTGTTATCTCACAGTAAGTACCATTACTGAAATAGCCCCAGAAACACGCAGTTAGAGTACGATAGCTCCGGATCCATGCAACCGCTTCCCAGAAAAAATTAAAAACCCATGAATTCCTGACATAATCAATCCACCAAACCAATCGGACAATAGCCACAGCAACCTTGGTGAGGGGGCCCAAATTCAAAAAAGGGCTTACAAATGGGAGGGAGATGGCTGTGACTACATGGAACACAAACCAGATTAAACCAGACAACATATTGCCAGTTAAGAGAGCTGTTATTCCTGTCTTAACTCTCAACTCAGTGCCCTCGGGCCCCACGTTGGGCGCCAAAATCTGTCCTGGTTTGAAAGGACAGGTGTCTGCCAGTAGGGGCAGAAGTTTCCCTTTTTGGAATAGAGACTTTGGTTCCACTCCCCTCCCCCAAGTATTACAATTGTTTGAATCAAGGACTCTGAGGCAGAGATAAGGGGGGGTGGGAATAACAGCTCTTTTACTAATATATCTAACTATACAAACAGAAAACAATAACAGTTAAAATTGCTAACAGAACGAAATAGATAACTCGGTGTCAGTCCCTTTAGATGCAAGCACGCTGTCTCTGTACTTAGTCCAGAGCCCGGATTTGCCAGAGGGCAGACGGGAACGAAGGCAGGAGGGAGGGGGGAGGGGCAGCAGCGGCCACGCCGGTCTCGGGCGGGAACGGGCTCACCCTCACCGAGGGCGGCGGCTCCTCGCTCACCGTGTGTGTCTGGGTGATCAGCTGTGTCCGCAGAGGCAGGAGGCTGGAACGGGGCAGATGCAGGGCAGGTGATCGCAGAGGGTCTGGCTCTGCTGTGCTCGGCCGCGTGGCTGAACGATCCCAGGCGTCCTCCTCCCAGCTCGCCGGAAACACGAGTGCCCTCCTGGAAGCTTCAGAGGCCCCTCCGGGGGCCGTTCCCACCCACCCTTTTGTCTGGACCCATCAGGGACCCTGGGTGTAGCCCAGCCAGCTCCACTGGCATGATAATGGGAAAAATTCTTTCAATTGACACAGTAACAGAAAAGCACTCAATCCCCAACAGGTGGTCCACAGGAGTCCAAGCCAGCCAGACCTGTTCCATCTCCTCTTGGCTCCGCAAGGCCCCTCAGTGTCAGAATGTTCTTCTTCTTCTGCAGTGTCACAATGGCCCCTTGCTTCCATTGGGCCCCACAGCATCACTATGGTATCCTTGTTTTCATAAGGCCCCAAAATGCCACAATGGCCCTTTGGTTTCACAAAGCCTCAAATTGTAAAAATGGTCTCCATGGTTCCATGAGGCCGTGCTGTGTCACAATGGACCCTTGGTTCCAAGATGCCCCATAGTGTCATAATGGTCTCCTTAGTTTGCAGTGTGAGAATGCCCTCTTGGTCCCTTGGAGCTCACAATGTCACTCTTGTGCCCTTGGTTCCATGAGGCCCTGCAGTACCCCAGTGTTCCTTTGGTTCCACACGGCCTCAAAGTTTCATCATGGTCTCCATGGTGTAAGGGTCGGTCCGAAGTTTCCCTGATCTGCCTCATGACCATCCAAAATCAGAGATTAAGACCCCGAGGACCCCTTTGGACATCACTTTGGACAAGAGTCCTGGCTGGCTGAGGTGAATGCTTGCCAAGGGACTCTTCTTCAAGCATACTTGCTGCTAGCCATGGTACACTGCTCTCACGCAGTGTGCTGGCTGTAGTGTCCTGTTCCTGCACCTATTTCTCGGAGCAATGGTCTCTGCACACAATAGTCCATAAATCTCCCCACCTTTTGGCCAGAGGCCACTCGCTTTTGAAAAGGGACTATAAAAGATGGCTTTCTGAAAAAGATTTTTGAGATCTCCCCACAGAAGACAGGTCTTTTGGCTGGACCATGAGGACACCGTGTCTATTGCCAGGTCTACTAGGATGTTTATTTATATTGGTTAAACATAAGGATGCATCTCATCTGTTGTTAGCTATCCTCATTACCCCCTCTCTCTCTCTCTTTACTTTGTTTCCTTTATATCTCTCCTCTCTATTGCAAAAACTGAGTTGCTGCCACTCAAAAAAGGTGCAATTCTGTTGCTGTTGAATAAAAACTTTAGTCCCTTTGTTGTGTGTCTTTTGCACCCTGAGTTCAAACGAGCCATCATGACTCTGGCTTTTGTTGAACGGATCATAACACATGGTTTTATGAGCCTCTGCTGTGTCACAATGGCCTCCTTGGTTCCACGATGCCCTGTACTCTAACAAAGCTCTCCTTGGCTCCATGGTTTCACATTGGCCCCTTAGTCCCATGGAGCCCCACACTGTCCCCTTTGTTCCATGAGGCCCTGCTGTGCTACAGTGCCCCCAATGGTTGCAATGGTCTCCATCAAGACTCTCTACAACTACCTGAACAGAGGTTGCAGTCAGGTGGGCATCGGTGTCTTCTCCAAATCAATCACTGACAGAACAAGAGGACACAGTCTTAAGACGAGCCAGGGGCAGTTTAGGTTTGACACCAGAAAAAATTTCTTCACTGAAAGAGTGATTGGGCACTGGATCTTCTGCCCAGGGAGGTGGTGAAGTCACTGTCCCTGGAGGCATTAAAGAAAATGACTGGACATGGCATTTAGAGCCATGATTTAATTAGTGAGTTGATGTTAGGTCATAGCTTGGGCTTGATGATCTCAAGATCTTTTCCAACCTTGCTCATTCTGTGATTCTCTTTCAGATAAATCTCCACTGTTCCATGAGGCCCTGAAATGTCACTATGGACCTTTGGTTTCATGAGTCCCCACAGTGTAAAAATAGACCCTTTGTTCCATGAGGTTCCTCAGTGTCACAATGTCCTCTCTGGATTCACAGTGTCACAATGGCCCCTTGTTCACAATGGACTTCTGATTCCTTGAGCTTTCATGCTCCAAGCCACAGTTCTGCAGTGTCACTATGGACCTTTTGTCCCTTGACGTTCTGTAGTATAACATGGTGACTGTGAGGTTCTGCAGTGTCACAATAGACTCCTTGGTTCTGTGAGGCCCTGCAGTGTCACAATGCACCCACACCTGCAGGAGGGAGGTTCCACATTGTCACGATGGCCTCCTTGGATCTGCAGTATAACAATGGACATTTGTTCCATGAGGCTTTTCTCGACCGCAATGGACTTTTGCTTCCATGAGGACTCTCAGTGCCACAATGTTGTCCTTGGAGTTGCAGTGTCACAATGGACCATAGGTTCCATGTGGCCCCAGTCCATCAAAACGGATTTTGGTTCCATGAGCTCCCACAGTGTCAAATGGCCACTTTGTTCCTTGAGGTTCCATAGTATCACAGTCGACTCCTTGGTTCTGTCAGACCCTGCTGTCACCAAATCTCCCAAAATTTCAGAATAAGACTCCTTAACACTAATTTGGTTTTAAAGAGTGCATAATTTTTTCAGGCCTCAGGTCCAATGTGGGATAACACCTAACCTAACATAGATACAATTTTTGAAGGGTGTTTTCTTACTTTCAGTCACTACATGTGTATTAAAATTTGCTCATTTCCATAAAACCTACCTCAAGTCTCCAGGTTCTTTCCTTGTTTTTTCTCTCATTTCACCCTTGAGCCAGATGCCTTCATCTTGTCTACCAACTGTCCCTGCTGGGAAAGCATCCCCTGCATGCCTTGCTTCTGTGCTAAAAGTTCACAGACACAGTAAAAGTTGAATTAAACCTCTTGGTACGAAGGTCAAGGCTTTGTGTGGCCAGGCAGAGGCAGGCAGGATGCAGAGCTGTCAGCAAAGGAAGGGGCAGCGAGGTGGGGCAGCCGGGGGATGACGACAGCCTGCAGGAACAGAGGCGCAGGGCATGGACACCATAGGACAGCCTGGGCTGCAGAGGGCACAGGGATGGGCAGCAGCTGAAAGGCCCTGCCAGAGCCAACTGCTGCAGCACTTGGGCCATGGCTGCTGGCCCTGGGCCTGAGGCCAGCAGGGGACAAGTGAGCCTGGCTGTGCTGGGGCCTCATTGCCTCCTTGTCCCTGCTCAGCAGCCTGGCAGGGGCTGCCCCATGGTTCTGCCCTTGGCATTGCATATCCCAGAGCCCAGTGGCCCGGGAAGAACCCTGAGCAATGAGGAAGGGACAGGATCTGCCTTGCCAGGGACTGGAGCTCAGGTCTTGGCCCTTTGCATTGCTGAAACACATCCAGGTTTGCCTAGCATTAGAGACACCTTTCCCTCGTTTGTCTCCACTTGTCATCAGTGCCAATAGTGTTCTGCTCAAATTGGAACTTGGGGACACTTTGTCAGTCGGGTCCCTCAGTGGGACCCATTAAAACTTCAAGAAACTTCGGAGTTTCAATCTTGCTTTGAGTTCTTGAGAAGTTTTTTGAACATTCTCTAAGGGACTGAGTCTAATGACCCTCTCAGGGCTTTGATGGTGTTTACATCAAAGTCCTCGTGCTGTGTCTGTGCTGCTGAGCTTGGCTGGGCTCCTGACAGAGATGATGATCCTGGCAATTAAGAAGAGCTTCAAAAAGACATTTTTTCTTTGGAGCAGTTCCTCTTCCAGCCCAGCAGGGCTGAGAGCACTGCCTGCAGCCACCCTGGGCAAAGTTGAGAGGAATAGAGAGCTCCAATCAGCCAGGGCTGGGAAGGTGCTCAGAAGTGACTGGGGCAGAATCACTCCCAGCCCTTGACACAGGAAGCCTCTGGCTGCAGGACAAAGCAGCTGCAGCTCCTGCAGTGATCTCCTAAAGCTGGAACATCACAATGCCTACAGACTCTGTGAGTGCATTCTCTGATTCTCTCTTGTGTAGAGCAGCCAGGGATGCCCAGGGCTGTGCTGCAGAGCAGGATCCTGCAGCCCAGGGTGCTGTGCTGAGGCAGGGACTGTGCTGCCAGCCAGGCACAGCTCCCAGCCAGCCCTGGGAGCTGCTCACAGCACTGGGGGACAAGGACTGGGTGGAAAAAGGAGCTGGTAAGGCTTGGAAGTGTTCTCCTTGCATTGTGAGGATGCTGCATTGTACAGGACTGCTAGTCCCAGCATGACATTTACCTTCAGAACATTTCCAAGTAGATTATATAGGGAGCACAGTGAGGCAGAGGCTGCATAAAAGAGAAAATCCTAATTTTATAATTTACTTCTCTGTGTTGCTTGGATAGGAAATTGCACACAGATATTCATCTCTCTGTTTAGGTTGAGAAAAATAGCAATTTCACTCATGTCTGAATAAAGCAGGCAAAGGAAGAAATCATCACAGGGTCCCTTACAGGCAGCATCAGTGTCTCTTTTCCAGCCTCCTCTGGGTTACTGTGATGTTGCCATCAGAGGCTGCAGAGGCAGAGCTGACCCTGGGCAGTGTCCTGTGCTGCGAGGGGTCTGCAGGGCAGAGCTGAGTCCCCAGGACTGGGCTGGGCTCTGGCAGCACTGGCAGGACCCAGCCCTGGCACAGGGAAGGAGCTGCTGGCAGGGACAGCTCCAGGCAGCAGAGCCCTGGGCAGGCAATGGGGGGAAAGTGCCACCGAGTTGTGCTGGAATATTTGAAATCCTCTACAAACTGAACTATTCCATGATTACTTTTTTTACAGGTCCCCATGCCAAGACACTGCAAATGTCCAACAGCAGCTCCATCAGCCACTTCCTCCTGCTGCCATTGGCAGACACACGGCAGCTGCAGCTCCTGCACTTCTGCCTCTTCCTGGGCATCTCCCTGGCTGCCCTCTTGGCCAACGGCCTCATCATCAGCGCCGTAGCCTGCGGCCACCACCTGCACACCCCCATGTTCTTCTTCCTGCTCAACCTGGCCCTCACTGACCTGGGCTGCATCTGCACCACTGTGCCCAAAGCTATGCACAATTCCCTCTGGGACACCAGGAACATCTCCTACTCAGGATGTGCAACTCAGGTTTTTTTCTTAGTGTTCTTCCTTGGAACAGAGTATTTCCTGCTCACTGTCATGTGCTACGACCGCTACGTGTCCATCTGCAAACCCCTGCATTATGGGACCCTCCTGGGCAGCAGAGCTTGTGCCCACATTGCAGCAGCTGCCTGGGCCAGTGCCTTTCTCAATGCTCTGTTGCACACAGCCAATACATTTTCCCTGCCCCTGTGCCATGGCAATGCCCTGGGCCAGTTTTTCTGTGAAATCCCACATATCCTCAAGATCTCCTGCTCTAAATCCTATCTCAGGGAACTTGGGCTCATTGCTGTTAGTGCCTGTTTAGGAGTCATATGTTTTGTGTTCATGGTTTTCTCCTATATTCAGATCTTCAGGGTTGTGCTGAGGATCCCTTCTGAGCAGGGACGGCACAAAGCCTTTTTCACCTGCCTCCCTCACCTGATTGTGGTCTCCATGTTTCTCAGCACTGTTATGTTTGCTCACCTGAAGCCCCCCTCCATCTCCTCCCCATCCCTGGATCTGGCAGTGTCAGTTCTGTACTCAGTGGTGCCTCCAGCCCTAAACCCCCTCATCTACAGCCTGAGGAACCAGGAACTCAAGGCAGGAGTGTGGACACTGATGACTGACTGCTTTCAGGAACATTAAACTACTGGCCATTTTCTGCAAAACACTTGTAATAAAATTCATCTTCAATACTTTTTTATTGTTATTGTTTTTTTTCTTTTGATTTAGTTTCTTCATACATTCCAGAAAGAAGAGCCATCCTTTTGGCATTTCTCATTTTGTTTCTCACCACCTTCCCTGTGTTCTCAGTTTGTGTCAATAAGGAGCTGTGCTCTTGGTGGCTTTAAACAAACTAAAGGATCGCTCTCCCCAAGAAAATTTTCTCCAGTGATGCCCCTTTTCTTCCCTTCTCTGGAGATGCAGCAGCAATGTCTGTGTGCAGAGCTGGGGCAGATCAGTGCTGGCACAGCAGCTGTGCCCAGCAGCAGCACTTGTTGTTGCCAGTGCTGCTCCCATGCCACTGCCCCACTGCCCTCCTGCCCCTCGTGTTGCTGCAGGGCCTGAGTGCTCTTGGGGCCAGGCACAGCCCTGGGGGTGGCAGTGCTGGGGTTGCAGCAGGGACAGGCCATGGGCACTGCTGGGGCAGTGCTGGTGCCTCAGGGCAGGGCCTGGGGGCTCCAGGCTCCTTGGCCAGGCTCTCTCCACAACACTTGGCCAGGCCAATGCTGAGCAGAGAAAACCCCCGTGAGCAGCCCCAGGCTGGCTGTGGGCAGGCTGGGGGCAAACAGCATGGCTGGTGCTCTGCAAGGTCCCTGCAAGGGGGAGACCCTGGCAAGGAGCAGCAGAGCAGGGGCTGATCCATCCCCACTGTGCTGGACAGCCCAGGACAGCATCCCAGAGCCTCCCCATGCACCTGCCAACAACATCCCCCCTCTGCAGCCCTGGCCTCTCCCCCAGCTCACACAGGTGCCGCATCCTTGCAGGCACAGACACGGCAGCACTGGCTCAGGAGCCCCTGTTTGCACTGCACAGAGCAGGCGTCAGCACCCCCATGGTGCTGCTGTGGGGAGATGGAGCTGAGTGAGCACAAATGACATCAGCCCCTGCGGCCAGCAAAGGCTGGGGATGGGAGGGAAACCACTACGGTTTGTCATAGCCTGTGAAGTCAGACAGAAAATTTGCTCCCATGAGCTTTGAGTTTCCTGTCCCAATGCAAACCTTGTTACAAGAGCCAGGGTTGCCTGGCAGCCACCCTGAAACTGCCCTGAGCATTTCCTTGGCTTCACCAGTGATTTTTTTTCCTATTGCCTATCCCCTGCAAAGAGCCATCCCTGTTATCCCTCTCCTCTCTGATCCCACTCCCCATTTCAGTTCCTGAGTTGGCACCATGGGAACGTCCCTTGGGGAGCAGGATTATCCTACAAGTGCTTCAGGAATTGTCTGCAGGCTCCTGCAGTGCCTCGTGCTGCTCCCTTGATAGAGGCACCACAGCCAGGGGGGCACATCTGGGCTACTGTGTCTGGGTGTGGAGCTCCCTGTCCTGGGCAGTGAGGAGGGGCTGGTGAGGCTCTGCAGGACTGACAGGATGGGCTTTGGGGCCTGTGTTGAGAAGCTGAGGGGCCTGGGCTGCTGGACCTTCTGGAGAGGAGGCCCAGGGCTCATCCTGCAACTTCTCCAGGGGTGGTTTCAGAGAATCACAGAATCAGCCAGGCTGGAAAAAACCTTATAGATCATCAAATCCAATCTGTGCCCTTTTCTCCCTGAGCTTCCTCTTCTCCAGGATAAACAACCCCAACTCCCACAGCACTTGTGTTCCAGACTCCTCACCAGCCTTGTTGCCCTTGTCTGGACACCTCCAGCCCCTCCACATCCTTCCTAAATTGGCGGGCCAAGAACTGGACACAACACTCGAGGTGCTGCCTTACCAGTGCTGAGTACATGGGAAGAATCACTGCCCTGGTCCTGCTGGCCACACCATTCCTGACCCAGACAAGGAGCCATTGGCCTTCTTGGCCACCTGGGCATACTGCTGGCTCATGTCCAGCCTGCTGTCCATCAGTGCCCTCAGGTGCCTTTCAGCATTGCTGCTGTCCAGCCACTCTGTCCCCAGCCTGGAGCACTTCAGTGCTTTTTGTGACCCAAGTGCAGGACCCAGCTCTTGGTCTTGTTAAACCTCACCTTGTTGGATTTGGGCAGTGGATCCAGCCCGTCTAAGGGAGGTTTGAATCCCAGCTAACTTGGTGTCACCTGGGTAGCGTGAGGCCCTAGAGTGTCATAACGGTCTCCATGATTCCATGAGGCCTCCCAGTGTCACAATTTCCATTTGGGTCCTTGGGAGCGATTGGCATCACAAAGTCCCTCAGATCCTTTGGCTCCACAGTGTCAGCACAGTGGATCCTTGGTTCCCTGAGGTCTCACAGTGCTGCAATGATCTCCTTGGTTCCACAGTGTCACAATGGCCTCTTAGTCACCATGGTGTCAAACGTTTCCTTCATTCTATGAGTCCCTGATGAGCAGCACTGGCCTCTTGGTTCCATTGGGCCCTGCAGTGTCACAATGGCCCCATCATTACCCGAGGTCCTGCTATGTCACAATGCTCTGCATGGTCCCACAAGGCCCTGTACTGTCACAGTGGCCTCTTTGTTCCATGAGGCCTCCAAGTGCCACCATGAATTCCTTGGTGCTGCAGTGTAACAATGAAGCCCTGGTTACACAAGATCCTGCATTGTCAAAAGGGACTCTTGTTTCCATCGGACACCACCGTGTCACAATTGTTCCCTTAGTTCCAAGAGTCCTTGCAGTGGCACAATGGCCCCTTGATTCCATTGTCCCCAGGTTCTCACAAGGCTCTTCTTGGTTCTGCAGGGGCACAATGGCCCCTTGGTTCCACAAGTCCCTGCAGTGTTACTGTGGCCTCTGTGCTTCCATGAGGACCCAGAGTGTCACCATGGACTCCTTGCTTCCATGCAGCCCCACAGTGTCACAGTGACCCCTTGGCTCTGTGGTGCCATGTTGTACACAGTGTCACTCTGGTCCTCTCAGTTCCACGAGGACCTACAGTGTCACAGTGGCCCCTTGGCTCTGTGGTGCCATATTGTACACAGTGTCACTCTGGTCCTGTCAGTTTCACAAGGCACTGCAGTGTCACAATAACCCCTTGCTACCCCAGGGCCCTGCAGTGTCACAATCATCACAGAATCACCCAGGCTGGAAAAGACCTTGGAGAGCATCAAGTCCTAACTGTGACCCAACACCAGCTTGTCACCCAGACCATGGCACTCAGTGCCACATCCAGTCTATCATGAAACACTTCCAGGGATAGTGACTCACCCACCTCCCTGGGCAGCCCATTGCAATGCCCAATCAACCTTTTTGTGAAGACTATTTCCTAACATCCTAGCTAAACCTCCCCTGCTGCACTTAAGGGTTGTGTCCTCTTTTCCTGTCACTGGTCCCTGGCAGAAGAGCCCTGCCCCCACCTCACTGCATCCTCCTGTCAGGGAGTTGCAAAAAGTGATGAGGTCTCCC
This sequence comes from Erithacus rubecula, assembly GCF_903797595.1. Lineage (NCBI taxonomy): Eukaryota > Metazoa > Chordata > Aves > Passeriformes > Muscicapidae > Erithacus > Erithacus rubecula. Next base: position 323,376 of record NW_027636161.1, read on the forward strand.
CTGAGCCTCCTCCAGGTTAAACATGCCCAGCTCCCTCAGCTGCTCCTCACAGGACCTGTGTTCCAGACCCCTCACCAGCCTTTTTTGCCTTTGTCTGCTCCAGCCCCTCCATGTCCTTCCTAAATTGGGGGGGCTCAGAACTGGACACAGCACTCGAAGCATGACTTCACCAGTGCAGAGCCCAGTGGGACAATCACTGCCCTGGTCCTGCTGGCCACACCACTCCTGATTCATAGGAGTCCCAGGGCTTGGATGAGGGAAATGCTGGGAAGGAGGTGGGGACAAAGTGTTATTGATTGTTGGCCATGAATGGCCTTGATTTTCATATCTATTCTGACTGCATTAGAAGGTGCTGGATGTCAATATCAATTGGACATTGCTGACATCCATCTCTAAACAGGAAAAAAACTGTAACAAGATAAACTAGTTTTATCTGCTTTGTTTTCACGATAGTATATTCACTTGGAATACACTTATAAAATCTGATTAGCCACAGAAGAATTGAAAACTGAAATTATTCCCAGGGGCTTTTCTTGTTTGGGTGTTTTGAAAAAAATGTTTATGAGCCTTTCTCCCTGAATTCTTGAACTGAATAGCTCAAGAAAGAAGAGACCTCTGGGGCAGTAAAATTCATCAGCAAGCTTCAAGTGGCTGAGGATCCATCCTCATCAGAGGAGGAATTAACAGAAATAGGCACAGCTTTGTGGCTGCCCCAGCTCTGGGATGGGCCCTGGGCCTGGAGCAGGAGCAGCTCTGCAGACTCCAAGGCCGGGGCTGTTGTGCTGGCCTGGGCAGATGGGATGGCAGCAGGGGCTGCAGAGTTCTCAGGAGCTCAGGGAGAGCTCCATATAAAGACCATTAGAGGGATAGGAAAGAGAGACAGAAAGACAGAAGCTTTATAGAAAGACACACACATTGCTACCAACTCCTAAGGTTCCAGTAAGGGTGAGACTCAGACCCCAGCAGAAGGCAGGGTACAGACCATGGGCTCAGTGCCTGCTCCGTGTTTTAAGCCCCTGGGCCTTCGTGGGTGTCCCCCCAGGTGGGACTTGTGATTGCTCGGGCAATCAGAGCCTGGGTCAGCACCAGCCCACTGTGTGACTGACTGACAGCTCATCCTGAGGTGTCTGGGACAGTGATCTCATCCAGCCTCTGACAGCGACCGTGGTGACACTGTGGAACCTCATGGAACCATGGGTCAGTTGTGACAATGCGGGTTCAGGGACACCATGGAGACATCATGGAACCTCATGGAACCAAAGAGACCATTGTGACACTCTGGTGCCTCATGGAATCATGAGGATCATTGTAAAACTCAGGGTGCCTGTGGAACCAGGGGTCAGTGATGAAGTTGTAGGGCCCATAGAACCAAGGAGCCATTGTGACACAGCGGGGCAAGTGGAGCTCTTTATATGGAACAGTTTTGGGTACCTCAACAACTTAAGTGTTTAAAGGTCTCTAGGTTAAATGGACTAAGTTAATGAAGTTCCTGTTATGATAAGTGTTTTATGTTGAATTGGATGCTATATTAAATCCTCCTACACAATTCCTTGATTTTCTATACTTTGCCAGTAGAATTTTGTGTCATTTTGATGTATTGAGAATATCTGGCTGGGGTTTCTCCTGTGAACCAAACTTGAGTAAAGAAACCTTTGGTCACCCCTAACATTTTAGTGTTCTGGGGTGTTACAGCCCCTCAGGCCTCTTGTCTCCATGAGGCCCTGCAGTGTCACACTGACCCTTGGTTCCATAGCATCTGGAGTGTCACACAGGTTCATGCCATTTGTCCTTGCTGCCCCTCCCATCCCAGTGCCACAGGAACAGCCCCGAGCCACCTGTGAGGGACAGGCCCTGCTGGGCCAGGCTTGGGCTCAGCCCTTGGCCTTTCTGCTGCCTCCAACCAGCCCAGGCCTTGCTCAGCATTGCAGTTCCTGCTCACAGCCTTTGGCTTCTGCCATCCTGCCCTCAAGGATCTGCTCTCACCAGTCCCTGGGGAGCCTTTGGCAGTCCCTGCCCTCAGTAGGGCCAGTGACGCTCCAAGGGACTTGGAGTTTTGTTTCTGACTCCTTAAGCAGCTTCTTCAACCTTCTCTCAGTGCCTGAGGCTCCTGGACTTGGCCCCAAATCCACTGTGGAGCTCATTGAAATACAGAAAGCCTTCAGGAGCTCTTTGTCTTCCTTTAATTGTCTTCACAACTCTAGGGCTTGTGCAGCTGCTTATAGAAAGTTTGGAGTTCTGTTAAGGAAGGAGATTTCAAAGTGAACCTCATGATTCCTTTTTTTAGTCAAGAGAATTTTTTTTTTTTTTTTTTTTTTAGTTTAGAGAAGAAGTGATTGAAGCATTCCCCAAGAGATTATTATGCTGAATGCCTTCTTAGGAGGTTTGGGCACACAGAAGAATGAGTCGTTGCAGGCTTGAATTACCAAAATATGAGTATTGGTCTAATACCGATAGTCAACTGTGACGGACAAAAATCTCTCGAACAGTTTAAAGTTACAAAGTGTATGTTTATTCAGCGCTGGGCAGCAGCGTGTGGTAATCCTCTAATACACACTGCAAAATCACAGGTGATCACGAAGTCTATTTATTAGCAAAGGAATCGAAAAAATACATATTCATAATAACAGCCCCTACCATCCCCTGCTTCCTATGATAATTTTGCTTGAATAGCTATTAAGCATACGTGATTGACTTCTTAAATTATGTCTGGGGTCATTTTTGTGGGGAGGGGTCTTAAAAGGAGGAAGTAAGGCGAGTCTTCCTCACCCTAAACCTTTGATCTTTTCTATCAATGACAAAACAAATGATTTCTGGGGATAGTCCAATTTTCCAAAGAATGGGTTTCTAGTTGCATTGCCTATGTTTCTTTGGTTCTGCTCACTAGTTTCGTCTTTTCCCATTGTAAGCTCAGCTGAGCAAACATGAAATGACAGACGATCAATTATTTAAGTTTCAGATAACTACTCCCTTCTAACTTAATTATTTTCAGAAAGGTAACTAAAATTTTAATTGTCTAAGATGAGTGTTTCATTCCCCACTTCTCCTTTGAAATTAGTAAATTCTTTTACTCAATATGGGGATTTCTCTTTATCTATCCAAGACTCATGGCGGTGATCTCTTAAGACTAAGACATACGCCTTTCCAAAAAAGTACAGCAATAGACAAAATAAAACTTATACTGACTAAAATAAGCAGCACAGTTATTGGGTGAATCAAGGCACTATGCAAACCGGTTGCTGTTGTTGACCATCCAAATAGCACATCCCACCAATGATGAGACACATGTTCTTCAAATCTTTTAAAAACCCCTTTTATGGTCTCCGCGTCATGGTGTATCATGATCAAAGTTCATTTCCCTGCATCTGGAATCTCTTTTAAAATTTTTCTTAATTCCTGATGTTTCAGTAGCTGAGCGACTGTGGGAGCCCAGGCCATACACCTGGCCTCCTTGGGGGTCTCAAAACCCCCCTGGCAAGGGTCTCAAAGACCCCTGAGTGAGACCCTGGTGTCTCAGGTGCTGAATTCCAACCCCTGGGGGAAGTTGTCAGCACAAAGAGAATAGAAACAGGTCACCATAATTAGTAAAGTATAAATTAGACTTTTAGAATGTAGATAAATATTTTTTTTTTAATGTTTATGATAAGGGACACATGGCCAAGATGGAGAATTTGGGGGGTGGACGCCTTTTCCTCCTTCTTCTTCCTCTCATCCATGTTAGGTGACATGCTGGCATTTTAGATTGGATGGGGTCAGGGCTGGACCATTTAATAAAACTGTATTGTATTGGGAAAATTTTGTAAACATATAATACATAGTACAAACTATATAAGATAAGCCCTGCCTTCACCAGGCAGATTCCACCATGGATGCCAGGCTGAGCAGACTGCTGCTAGCCAAGTAAAAGGTTCCTGAGATAAGAAATAATAAGCAATACCTGGAACAAGAGAAAACCGTCTCTGGCAATCTCTCTTCGTCTTCTTCAGAGAGAACCAGGGTTTGAACCACCTCATGTCCCTCTGGGGTGATCTCGGGCCAAAGGAGAAACCCCAGACTGGGACACGGCGTCCCTCTGGGTGGGCAGTGACATGACTAGGGTTAAATTAATTCCTATAGGCACAGGCAATATTTCTTGCACAGTAGCCAGGTTTGCCTTTATGTACTGATGTGATATTACAGGTGCCTGATAGGAAAAGTCGCATCCTTTGATTTTAGCAAAATTGCAAACACATAAAATTGAGTCTCATCCACTATTTGATTGTCTCTTACTATGGTGGGACATGCTGTTCTAAGACAGACACAATCTTGTCCTATATAAGCAAGTGAAGTTGTTCGGTTGGTTAGATGCATTTCAAAGTGGCAAATGCTTTGGTCTGTGTCCAGGCAAGTGTCTTTGTCATCTTCTAAAGTTCCCTCACATATATATCCCAATTGTTTTCTCATAGAACAGTGATAAGGGCAATTTACTTGCTTTACGTGGCACTGGTGGCATGGTGGGTGGAGGGAACTTTTTTTGCTGAACATTTACTTTAGCACTGGTAGGGTGCCAGAAGCTGTGCTTTTGTACTAATTACTTTTGAAGCAGCTTGGACATTTTTATAGGCAGCCAGGATTTTTTTTTTTTTGTGGGAGTGTAATTACTTTCAGATTTTTTGTAACCTTTGCTTTAAAATTTTAGGGGTTGGCCTTGGGTTTTGCCAGGCATCTTTTGCTAGAGGCTTTAAGACAAACTATGGCTTTTAGCTGCTGCGTAAAGTACGTTTTTCACATCTGGTCCCCTCCTGACTGGGCCAAAGGCTACTGCATGAGTGATTTTTTGTTTGATTTGGGCGAAGGCTTGCTATTGTTTGGGGCTTCAGTGGAAATTGGATTTTTTTGAGAGTGACCAGGTAGAGAGGACTTACAATTTGGCTATACTTAGGGATATGCATTTTTTAAAAGCCGATAGCACCTAGGAAAGCTTGTGTCTTTTTTTTGTTAGTAGGTGGGGACATAGATGTAATTTTGTTAATAACATTAGTAGGAATTTGATGCCGTCTATTTTGCTATTTTACTTTTAGGAACTGAATTTCCCAAGCAGGTCCCTTAACTTTACTTTTCTTGATGGCGAAGCTAACTTTAAGGAGAATTTGGATAATTTTTTTTTCCTTTTTTAAACACTTCCTCTGCTGTGTTTTCCCATATAATGATATCATTAATATATTGTAGATGTTCTGGGGCTTCACCCTTTTTTAGTGCAGCCTGGATTAGTTTATGACAGATGTTAGGACTGTGCTTCCACCCCTGGGGTAGTTGGTTTTAGGTGTACTGCACTCCCCTTTAGGTGAAAGCAAACTGAGGCCTGCACTCTGCTGCCAAAGGAATGGAGAAGAATGCATTTGCAATGTCAATGGTGGCATACCACCTTGCTGCCTTGGACTTTAACTTATACTGGAGTTCCAGCATGTCTGGTACGGCAGCGCTTAGCGGTGGAGTCACTTCATTCAATGCCCAATAGTTTACAGTCAGTCTCCATTTTTCATTAGATTTACGCACAGGCTAAATGGGGCTGTTAAAGGGTGAGTGGGTTTTGCTGACCACCCTCTGGCTCTCTAGCTTTTGGAATATTTTATGAATAGGAATTACAGCATTTTGAGTTGTTCTATACTGCCGGTGGTGCACTATTGAAGTAGCAATTGGTACTTGTTGTTTGTTTTTTTTTTTTTTTGCAGAAATTTTACTGCAATTGGATTTTTAGATAGTCCAGGCAAGGTGTTTAATTGCCGGATGCGCTTTGGCATTACAGTTGCTATTCCAAATGCCCATCTTAGTCTTTTTGGGTCTTTAAAATACCTGCTCTGAAGGTAATTTATGCTTAAAATACATGGGGCCTTTGGACCAGTTACAATAAGATGTTTTTTTAATCTTTTTTAGTTAAACTTACTTTTGCTTTTACCAGGGTGAAGTCTTGCGATTTACTTTTTACACCAGCAATTGAAACAAATTTTGCTCCCACGTGTCTTGACGGAAGTATTGTACACTGTCCATTTGTGTCCACTAAAGCTTAATATTTTTGTGGTTTTGAAGTGCTAGGCTATTGAATTTACACGGTTTTAAAAACATGGTTTTCCCTTGCTTCACCCTGGCTAGAGACAGGGCTTCTTTAAGCCTGTTTTTCTTTTTTTTTAGGGGCATACATTTTAGAGGTTCCTTTAAGAGGGTTAGACATGTTATTATTAGTGTTATGTTTGGCACTTTGGCTGCGAGAAACAGGAGCGGCTTTCTTTTTGGTGGAACGTTTTTTTTTAATTTTTTCTTTCTTTAAATTCCACACTCATTTTGCTAGAGCAGCCATAGGCTTCCCATCTCATTTTTTATGTTTTTTTAGAATTTCGCAAGAAAAACTACAAATTAGCTTGGGGAGTGTACCTCCTCTCCCAATTGGGGGAACGTTTGCATTGGGTACTAGGGTTTTTAATTTGTACAGCTGATATTTGGAGGAGGTCCTTTTTAATTTCTTTTTTGAGTTTTCAATGATTTTTTTTTTTTTAAGTTTTGTAAGCGTGTTTTTACAGCTGCAATTTTAGCATGAGTTGGGCTATGTACTGCATTTGCATATGCACAAAGCTTTTTTGCCATATTGAGTACTGTTTTATACACTTTATTTTGCTTTATTATTGCTAGGGCAGATGCATATTCAGGTGGCCCAAGCTGCACGAGTTTTTTTTACATTACAGCTGTGCATGGTACTAGGTTTGGATTTTTAGTTGTTATGTTATTTGAAAAAATAATTTTTGCTACTGCCATTTTTTTTGAGGCGTTGGACCCCCTGCTCTATGATTTTCCATCGGGTCTGCTGCATATACAGGTCATCTGCACACAGATATCTTTGTGCCACACTATCCAGGACCCGTGCCCAAAGGCTTTGAGGGTTAGCCCCCGTCATCACGCCTTGGTCGATAACAGGACTGTGGGACAGAGACCCCAAATGCTTTGCTTTCATGCCATTTAAAATAGTGGCCTCACCTGCTGCATCCCAGAGACGAACTAGCCAGCTGATTATAGATTCATCAGGTCGCCGGATGTAATCTCTTTTTAAACCACGAAGATTTTTTAGGGAAAGGGACTTATTATTGGTCTGCTTTTTTACTAGTTGTTTTGACTCTTGATTTTACATTAGGAGGTGTTGAGAGTCCCTTTTTAGCATTATTATAATTATTATTATTTACAGGCTGATTAGTTTTTTTGGTGAACTTTTTACTTTTTGTACTGGTAGCCATAGCTATTGGTTGGGGCTTATTATTCAGTTCAGCTGCTGGGTTTAGGCTTAGGGGTTTGGCAGCAACTTGAGTAACTGGAATAGTAAATAATTTATCTTTTAGTTTTTTGCTTTATAGTGCTTAGCAGAGTGCAATATGCAAGTGCCAGGGCCCAGCTCACTGTAATAATTTTTTTTTTTTTTTTTTTAGAACTATCTTGGCACTTTTAAGTGTTTTGCAACTTCAATTGGATTTTGAATTTGTTTAGGTGGGAATTTTTAGATTATGGGGTTAGAAAATTCCTTTAAAATTTGGTCCATTTTTTTTCATTTGCCATTTTACTTAAGATTTTTCTTGCTTAGTTTGACTTTGAAATTCGGAGTCTTCCCAGCCCCTTTAGAAATTTTGGCTTTTATTCTATATAAACTGCAGACAGTGTAATAAAGATTTACTAAATTAATTGCCTGAAAGATGATATTTTTAATATTTAGGGAGAATTGAATGTTTTTTAATAAAGATGTAACTGATTTAGAGGAGAGGAAAGGAAATAAAGGCAGAAATTTTTTTTGCCTGCTTCTTTTTTAATAAATAACACAAACCATGATTGATACATTCCTGAAGCAGATTTTAACATTCTTATAAATTTTTTGTATGCTATTACTACTAAGCTTAGCCCAATGAGCATTTTTGTTAATACCCATTTAATACAAAAACTATGTTTTAAAGACAACACCGGAGCTATCTCCTGATAAATAAACAAACTCAAGGACTACAATGGTATTAACACTTTAAAAAACTTAATGACTAGATATATAGGCAGGTTGTTACAACAAAAGACATTATGGATTTAATAGACAAACTAATACTATCAGTTGAAAACAAAATATTATTAGAATAAAGTTTTTTCCACTTTTTTGGTTTCCCCGTACGGGCCACCAAATTAATTTGTCTAAGTTTAGGACAAATTTGGAGAAAGTACCTCAAAAAAGCCCCCCCCTCCCCCTTACAATTCCTTTTTTTATCAAGCTTAATTTTTTTTTTTTAAGTAAAAAAAACTTTATTTATTAACAAAAATACAAAAACCCACTTCCCAGCACAGATCCAAATAACTAAAACATTTTACTAAAACAGTAAAGCAAACTTAGCTAATCTTCACTAAAAAAAGCAGCAAAGCTTTTTAAGCAAACTTCTAAAAGTAGTCTTTAAAGCTTAAATCTGTCTCCTCTAAAGCCAGTGTAAATCTTATAAATATAAAACAAAACCAAAAAAAAAAAAAAACTAGCCAAAAGCAAACAAACGCAAGCCAAAGGCAAGCAAAAGCAAGTCCAAGGCAAGCAAAAGCAGCAAAAAGCAGCAAAAGCAGCAAAAAGCAGCAGTAGCAGCAGCAGCAGCAAGCAGCGGCGGCAGCAGCGGCAGGCCAGCCAAAACAGCCACCTAAATAAAACAGCCCAAAAAAAAAGCTAGCAGCTCCATAGCAAAAGCAAAAAAAAGCTAGTTACAACATTAACCCATAACCGAGCCTCTTGTCTGTTTCTGCCCAACGACCCTCGCCTGAGGCCTGCGCTGGCCAGGGATGGGAGGAACGCCAAGGGACTGTTCCGCAGGTGATGCCTACCAGGACTGGTTTCTCATGACAACTAGTCACGGGGCGCTGACTCAACAAAGCTCCCACAGATGGAAGAACAATGGACTGGTCAGTATGGGCTACCCTGAATGTGTTCATAACAAAGATGGTTTGCTGTGCCTTGAAGCGTCCTGTTTCCACCTGTTCCTCAGGGTAACGAGCTCCACATACAATAGTCCATCAATCTTCCCACCTTTTGGCCAGAAGCCACTCGCTTTGGGAAAGGACTATAAAAGTGACTTTCTCAGATCTCCCTGAGATCTCCCCAGATGGCAACAGACATCTATTGGCTGGCTGCACGAGGATTCATCTGCCCGTCTTGGTAGCTATAATCCTGACCCCCCTTTCTCTCTCTCTCTCTCTATCTCTCTCTCTCTGTCCCACTATCACATTTTGGTTGCCACTAAATAAAGTGCATTTCTGAAAAAGTAAATTGGTTTTGTCCCCTGCTGTGTCTTTTGCGCTCTGAGATCCATAAAAGAACCAGTCACGACTCCCGCTTGGGTTGGGCGGATCATGACAGGGTCTCACCTCAACTAGCACTGGCAGTTGAGGAGCACATTTATCCCTTCCAGGACTCCTTCCTTCCCTGTCCATGACAACTCCTAGGCCAAAGCCTGGCTTGGCACAGCCCCCAGCCCTCGTCACAAGCCCAACTCCAGCACAGAGTCCATCCCACATGTGGCACGGATCCAGTCCCCTCACCCATCATCCCTGCAGCTTCCTGCATTGGGCAGCTGCCCCTGCAAGGGCCCAGGAACCTAAGGGAAGGGAGACAAGTGAATCCCTGCTCCAACACAATCCATCTTCCAGCAGCCCCCAGAGTGCTGGGGAATTGTGATCACCTGAAGGTGAGGCTGGGGCTTGGGGAATTATTCAAGTGTGGCACTTCCCACATCCACAGCACCCCATTTATCAACCCTGCAGGCACCAAATTAGTCCAGTTTCCAGCCCCATAGCAGAGGGGAATATCTCCTGCCCTGCCCCTCACCCTGTCACAGTTGTGGCCACTGAGCCATCCCAGAGCCCCTGGGTCCTGCTCTGCACAGCTGCCACACATGGGGGTGCCAGGGACCCCATCCCCAACAAGGCTCCCATTCCAGCCCTGTCCCTCTCTGGGACTTGCCCACAGCTCCCCAGGGCCCTTGTCCCCACTCAGTGTCTCTGCCATGCCCTGGCCCTGGGCCCAGGCCAGCAATGGCCCAGAGCAGGATGTGCCCATGCCCAGGAATGTGGGGGAGCTGGTGTTTGTCCCCAGGCAGCCACTGGGATCAAGCTGGGCAAACAGAGGTGCCAGTCAGTGGGAGGGATGTTGGTGCCCTGCCTGCATCTCTGATGAGCCCTGTTTACCCAGGGCCTGGGGCAGCAGGAAGACATTCAGCATTTGGGGTGTCCAAAAAGTGAAAATCCCCTGAGAAGTGGTTCCTGAGAGCTGTCCATGCCTGGGATTCTTGTTTGACATTCCAGGGAATTAGTGAAGGTTTGTTCTTTTCGCAGTGCCTTGAAAGTGAAAGGTGGAGGTGCCTTGATGTCCTGGAAGGTCACAATGGGGTCTCCCCACAGCCTTTTCTTTTCCAGGCTGAACAGCCCCAGCTCTCCCTGCCTGTCTCTGTCACAGAGGTGCTCCAGCTCTGAGTGTCTTAGTGTCCTCCTCTGGAACAGCTTCATGAGTTCTGAGTCTTTCCTGTGCTGAGAAGCCTCTTGCAAGTTATTTATGCACAAGACAATGTCCATAGGAAAGAGGAAACTCCTTTGTACTGAAAGGGTGCCACAAGTGTAGGGTCATACAACTGTAGAGACAGTTTCTAGAGGGCTGAGACAGCCCCCAGAGAGAAAGAGACATTCCCATAGGGTTTCCAGGAAATGGGGGGTCACTCCACCCGCACTGGGAGCCTCAGTGTGTGTCCAGTTCATTGTTCCCAGGCTGTTGGCACATGGTCAGTGACCATCCAATGCCATCCCCCTGACTGGTACTGTTCTCCAGGGAAGCCTGGACCTCTCCCAAGCCAAAGTTTCCCAGTGAGGACCCTGCAGACACTTCCTGAATTCCCCTCCAAGGTGATGTCAGCAATGACATCAGAGCACTTGTCCATCTGGTGAAGATTTCCCCACAGGGACACTCTGCTCTCTCCTCCATGGGCACAAAGCAAGAACATTCCATGGGAAAATCTTCCCTCATGGGCACTGTGGCTCCTTGGGCAAGTTCCAGAGCCAGCAGTTAAGGCAGTGGCCTGAAATGTTTTCCTGTGGAGGGAACAGGGAGCCCTGCAAGGCCTCCCTGGAGAGCTATCCCCTAGATAAGAATTGTTTAGTCATGGCGAATACACCAGGAAACCCTTTTCCCTGCTTCAAGCCCTGCACTTTATCTCCTTGTAAACCCATTGGTCATATTTCCAAAACCCCAAGCTATTTGTCACTCTGTCCAACCACACTAATCCTATAAAAGCCCTGCTTTTACCCAGTTCAGTGGAGTGCTGCTGTCCCTGGCCTTCCCTTGGTAAGAGAAGACAATAAAGAACTCTGCAGAACCTCTGTACAGCTCGTCCCAGTCTCTCATCTCTGCCAGCCGAGGCACCTGGCAAGGCACTGAACTGCTTGCCTGAATATCAGGCATTGCCTGCATGCAGGTACCTTGGGCTGAGCCTGCCTGAGACTCCAGCAGAGGCTGCTCCTTGCGGGACTCCCTGTCTGGGCACGTCGGTGGCAGACAGGGGCTTTGACCCCAGGCTCGGCAGCCACATTTTCCCAGCTGGGCCACAGCACATCTCTGATGTTCCACAGTGTCACTGTGGAAAGAGAGAAGCACAACCCTTCACTAATGCCCTGGAATGGAAAACAGCAATCACAGCCATGGACAGCTCTCAGGAACCATTTCACTGTGGATTTTCCTTCCTGGAAGCCCAAGATGGTGAATTTGTCCTTGGTGCTGCAGGCCCTGGGTAAACAGGGCTTATCAGAGATGCTGGCAGGGACCAACATCGCTCCTCTTCACAGGGATGGTGGGCAAGAGGGCTGGCTCTGTGCCACAGCACATGGAATGGGTCTGGTTGCTTTGGCCTCCTGGGGACCACCTGGCAGGTCTGGCTGATCCTGGCATGTCAAGGGCTGCCTCTCATCAGCCCCTGCAGTACTGGGGCTCCATGCTTTCCTTCCTATAGAAAAGAACCTTTTTTCCAGGTGCTCATGGTTTAAATGTGTACTCTCCCTAAAAATTTCCCTGAATGCAAGGGTAACTCCCAGCCAAAATCTGCCAGAAGAGGCAGGTATGGCTGGCCTTGGCCTCCTGTGGGCTGTCCCTCATCTACCACCAAGCACTGGGCTCAGTGCTTTCCTTCTAGAGGAAAAGAACTGACCTTCTCAGCTAAGTGTCAATGGCCAAAATTCGATTCTACATCTAAAATTGCAACTATTCAAGGGCTGAGCTCTGACAAAAGGAACCAGGACAGACAGGTCTGCCTGCCTTATCCTCTGGTGATTTCCTTAGATTATGAGAACAAAGTTTTAATTTGCCAAAACTTTGGAGAGGGCCCAGAAATCTCCCACAGTGGGGTTTGGAGGCTGAAAGAACATGACCATTGCATAGGGACAAAGGAGCTCTGTGCTCCATGGAGTGGACACTGAGAACAGCAGATCAGAGCCCTGGGAAGGATTGAAGGGCAGTTTCAGAGCTGCCAGGGATGGCTGCAGGGGTGAAGCTAGGGCTGCAGCCAGGGCTGCCCAGGGCTGACCTGCAGAGCAGCTCCTGCAGCCCTCAGGGCTCTTGGCCAGCCCAGGGCATGTGCCACCTGCCAGGGACAGCTCTCAGCCTTCCTGGCAGCTCCCCATGCACTGTGGGGAGAGGTGGGAGGTGGAAGGAGCCACCCCCAAAAGAGCAGATTCCTCCTGCTGTGGAGATGGTGCTGCATGGCCAGGGCTGGTCTCAGCTTTCTCCTCAAGGCAAGGGAAAGGGGCTGTCAGGTGTGTCTGTGCCATTGAGACTCTTGCACTATCCCACTGGGCATCAACAGATCTGCCTCACATTTCCCTCACAAAGTGCCTCCTCAGCCTCCTGTGCCTCCAGACAGCAGCAGCAGCACCTTGGCTTGCAGCATCTCAGTTTGTCTGAGCTGCCCTTAAGGCCCTGCTGGCAGGGAGATGCTCCTGGGCAGTGCCCTGTGCTGGGAGGGGTGGGCAGGGCAGAGCTGAGCCTCCAGGGCTGGGCTGGGCTCTGGCAGCACTGGCAGGGACAAGGCTTGGATAGAGAGAAACAGCTCCCAGTAGCCACAACTCCAGGCAGCAGAGAGCCATAGCAACCCTGGATATCCCTCCGTGTCCACCTGCTCAGAAAAAAAAGGAGAGAAGAGTTTGGGAAATTTATGTGTGATGGTACCATTGCTGCCCTGTCAGGGCCCCAGTGGGCACCTGCTGTTCTTGGACCCAACAGCAGCCCTGAGAGAGAAGGATCCTCGGAGGTCCTGGCCAAACCAAACAGCTCTTTACCCTTCTCCATGCTCAAGGCATCACAAAAGCCCACAGGCTCCTAGATGGGTTCCTGACAGCCCTAGTCGGGAGCTTGTCCCTGCCAGTGATGAACGGAGCATCTGGGCCAGTCCCAAGAGGGGCTCTGGCCACTCCTTCCCACTGAGACCTTCCTGGGCCTGCAGCACAGACAGTCTATGGCATCCTGCTGTCCCTCCAGAAATAAGGATGGGTTCTGCCCCTTTGCAATGGGGGTCTCTGAGCACACTCTGCACCATGTCCACCAGAGACACATCCTTGCTGCTGCCTTGGGGCTGCTGTGCCAGGCCACTGATCCCACCTGTGCTAGGAGCCCTGAGTGTCCCTTTTGGGTGCCAGGATGGACACAGGGCCTCTCCACTGCTGCTCAGGGAAGGCATTTGTGGGGTTTGTTCCTGCCAAGCACAAGTGCCTAGAGCAGGGTGGCGAGTCAGAGCAGCCCTCCTGCTCTGCCCCACACACCCTGGAGCAGGAGTTCTCCTGCTGAAATGCTTTGGGGCTTTTGGGTTTCCTTCCAGCTTCTGGAGCAAAGCTTCCCTATTCCAGGGAGGTGCCGAATTCAAACTCCTTGTGCCCAAGCTGGCACTGCTGCAGAAAAAACAGGGATGACACATGGGCTGTGCCACTGGTGCCTTTCCCTGGAGCAGGCAAAGCCCAGCTCTTTCATGCTGAAACAGTGGTTGAGAGGAGAGGGAAACTCATCCCACCTACTCATCCCTACATGCTGGAGCACATGTAGGGACAGTTTCTGCACAGTTCAGACACAGCCCCAAGGGAAGCAGAGACATTCTCCTGGGGTCCCCAAAGCTGGGGGCCAATCCAGCTGCACTGGGAGCCTCCGTGTGTGTCCAGCTCATTCTCCCTGGGCTGTTGGCACGTGGTCAGTTGCTGACCAATTCCATCCCCTGACTGGCACTGATCTCCAAGGAAGCTTGGACCTCTCCTCAGCCACTGTTCTGCAGTTAGAACCCTGAGACACTTCCTCAATTCCTGTCCAAGGTGATGTCAGCACAGCAATGAGCCCAAACCTTTGATCTCACTGTAGTTCTCCTCAGTTTTGAGGGTCAGTTCCCAAAGAGGGCAACAGGAGGGTTTTATGCTGGGGCAAAATTTAGAAGAGTGAGATGTGGTGAATACTTTAAACACCAGAAGTTTCAAAATCCTTGAATTTCAGAGGCTAGAACAAAAAGCTGGAAGTTTTTATGGTCCATTCTTCTCTGTCTTGCCACTGTTCATTTGGCACATTCCAATTCCAGGGCAAATTATGGAAAGCAGAACTGCAGGAAGAGTTGGAGGCTTAATCCCTGAATAAGCAAGAAAGCAGGAAGGAGAGAAAAGAATTCCAATTGATTTCCTGATCATTATGACCAAAAACATTCTTCACTCACTTTGCAACATCCCGATGGTGAGGCACCTTCCTTGTCTTTCTTACTAAATAATTACAGTAATTTGGAATCTGTCCCTGGTGTAGAACAAAACCTCAGGTAAATAGTTGACCTAGTTTGGTTCCATAATCAGAATCCATTAACCTTCTCCTGAGATGTGTCTCCCTGCAGCAGAGAAGGCAGTTTGATTCCTTTTGTGCCCAGTTTCTCCTGAGTTCATGACTCCAGATGAATGGGAAGGGTCCCGCAGCACAGAAGCGGCCACAGTGAGCAGGATCAGAGCCCCCAGTGCCCATGAGGTGCAAGCCATGCACAGCTGCCCCAGCCCAGCAGCAGCTGCTGTTTCCCCGCTCTGGGGCAGCCTGAGGGGCACGGCTCTGCTGTGCAGGGCGGCTCCTGCAGGACACAGCGCTCGCAGCCGTTCTGTGTCCCGCAGCTTCGGCACCTGCGCCGGCCCTGCACGGCTGCCAGGCCTGTGCCCCACTGCTCCATGGCTGTGCCTGCAGTGCCCCACTGCTGCACCTTGCCATGCTCACTGCCCTGCTGCTCAGGAGCTGCTCCAGGGCTGCTCTGCTGCTCTTCCAGCACAGTTCCTCTGCTCCCCACCACTGTGCCACCCCTGCTGCGCTCCTGCTCCAGCGCTGCTCATCTCTCGCTGCTCTTCTGCTCCTTATCCACTCCTGCCCTGCTCCCCTCTTGTTCCACGGCTGCTGCTCTTGCACTGCCGCTGCTGCCAAACCTGCCCTGGTGCTGTGCTCACTCCTGTGCTGCTCAGCTGTGGCACTGCAGGATTTCCTGGGGACATTGTGACGCTGCAGGGACCCAGGGGATCACAGGGGCCCTGGGACACTCCGGGATCTTGGAGAATCCAGAGGCCCCTTTGGGGTCATGGGCCCTCCTGGAACCGAAAGGAGACTGTGAAACTCTGGGGCTTCATGGAACCACCCACTGGGATACCTCAGGGTCTCCTGGCTGCCAGCAATCATTGTGACACTGCAGCAACCAAGGGGACATTGTGACACTGTGCAGTTCATGGAATTGAGGGGATGCTGTGAGACTCTGGTGCCTAAAGATGCTCAGGGGCCATTGTGACACTGTACCCTGTGGAAACAGGGGGACACAATGACCCTGTGGGGTCTCATGGAATCCAGAGGCCCCTGGGACACAGCAAGGCCGCTTGGAACCAAGGATCCATTGGGGCACCTCAGGGCCTTGGGCTGTCCAGGGATCCTTGGGACATTGTGGGGCCTCAGGGAACCGAAGGGAACCTGGGTTACTCTAGGCCCTCAGGAAACCAAGTGGTGTCAAAAACACTGTGCCGGCTCCTGGTTCTCAGTCTCTTCTGAGCCTTGTGCCCATCTACAAAGAGGCAAAACTGGGCAGCCTGAGCCTGTTGATGCAGAGTATTCCCGTCTCCATGGGAGGACATTCCTGCCACCTGTGGTGCTGTGTGTTCTCTCTGCTCCCTGGGGGAATTGCATCCTACAGAGACACCGACCCCTCTGGTAGCTGACACCCCAGTGCCTCCTGTGGGGTGGCAGCAGAGACATCTTTTGCTCCATCATGTTGCTCCAAGCAGGCCTGGAATGTTTCCAGGGATGGGGCATCAACCACCTCTCTGGGAAACCTGTGCCAATGTTTCACCACCCTCAGCAGGAAAAATGTCTTCCTTTTGTCCAGTCTGAACTAATCCTGTTCTAATTGAAAATCATCTCCTCTTCTCCAGTTCCAACAGGCCCTACTAAAACATTTCTGCTCACAGTTCCTGTGAGGTGCCTTGAAGTCCTGCAGGGTCACACTGGGGTTTCCCCATGGCCTTTTCTGCTTCAGGCTGAACAGCCCCAACTCTCCCAGCCTGTCTCTGTCCCAGAGATGCGCCAACACTTGGAGCATCTCAGCCTCCTCTGGAGCTGCTCCATGAAGTCTCCATCTTTACACAGCTGAAGACTGTGTTGGACATTTTTCACACAGAAGTGCCAGTCAATCAGGAAGGGAAATCCCTCACTGCTGAAATGCTGGTAGCAGCTGCAGGGACAGATCTGCACAGCTCAGACACAGCCCAAGGGAGGCAGGGACATTCCCGTGCTGTCCCTGAAGCAGCAAGGCCAATCTGGCCACACTGGGAGCCTCTGTGCCTGTCCAGCTTGTTCTCCCTGGGCTGTTGGCACATAGCCAGTGGCTGTGCAGTGCCATCCCCCTGACTGGCACTGATCTCCAGGGAAACCTGGACCTGTTCTCAGCCAAAGTTCTGCCATCAGGACCCTGTGGACACTTCCTCAATTCCATTCCAAGAGCAGACCAGCACACCAATGACATCAGAGCACTTGTCCATCTGGTCAAGAATCCTCCATGGGGACACTCTGCTCTCTCATCCCTGGGGCACTGCACAGGAAAATCTTCCTGGGCCCTGCAGCTCCTTGGACAAGTTCCAGGAATGCAGTCACCTTAGATATTTGCCCAACTGCCCCACAACACATCTTTGCTGGATCTGCAGTGTCCCTGTGGAAAGAGGGAAGCAAAAGCCTTCATTAATGTTGTGGAATGTCAAACATAAATTGAAGCCATGGACAGCTCTGAGGAACCACTTCTCAGAGGATTTTCACTTCTTGGACACCCTGAATGCTGAAAGTCTTCCTGGTGCCCCAGGCCCTGGGTAAACAGGGCTCATCAGAGATGCAGGCAGGGCACCAACATCCCTCCCCCCTGACTGGGCACCTCTGTTTGCCCAGTTTGATCCCAATGGCTGCCTGGGGACAACACCAGCTCCCCCACAGGCATGGGCACATCCTGCTCTGGGCTATTGCTGGCCTGGGCCCAGGGCCAGGGCATTACAGAGACACTGAGTGGGGACAAGGGCCCTAGGGAGCTGTGGGCAAGTTCAAGAGAGGGACAGGGTTGGAATGGGAGCCTTGTTGGAGATGGGGTCCCTGGCACCCCCATGTGTGGCAGCTGTGCAGAGCAGGACCCAGGGGCTCTGGGATGGCTCAGTGGCCACAAAACTGTGACAGGGCAAAGGTGAGCACAGGGGATATTCCTCTCTGCTATGGGGCTGGAAACTGGACTAGTTTGGTGCCTGCAGGGTTGATAAATGGGGTGCTGTGGATGTGGGAAGTGCCACACCTGAGTAATTCCCCAAGCCCCACCCTCACCTTCAGGTGATCACAGTCTCCCAGCACTCTGGGGCTGCTGGAAGATGGATTGTGTTGGAGCAGGGATTCACCTGTCTCCAGCTCCCTTCCCTTAGGTGCCTGGGCCCTTGCAGGGGCAGCTGCCCAATGCAGGAAGCTGCAGGGATGATGGGTGAGAGGGCTGGATCCGTGCCACATGTGGGATGGACTCTGTGCCAGAGCTGGGCTTGTGACGAGGGCTGGGGGCTGTGCCAAGCCAGGCTTTGGCCTAGGAGTTGTCATGGACAGGGAAGGAAGGAGTCCTGGAAGGGATAAATGTGCTCATCACCTGGCATAGCCTCAACCAGCACTGTCAGTGCTAGTTGAGGTGAGACCCCGATGTCGTGGTGTCACCACATCTCATCCTTTGTAGCTTCCCATCCTTGGTGTCTTCTGAAATGTCCTTGGGATCTCCTCTTTGTCCTATCCAGGGTCCATGAATGCCCTCCCACTGATCATTCCCAATTCCTTTCAATTTTTTCCCCTCAGTCCCTTGCTTTTCTCCCTGGCCACTGCAGTGGTATGTCCTGGCATCATTCCTGGATTCACCTGGCACACACAAACCCTGTCCTAGTCCTGTCTTCTCCTCATCTGTCCTACTTCTTCTGTTCACTCTTACCTCCTCTGTTTCACTCCCATGTCCCTAAAGTTTCTTTTCTTCTCCCCTGCATCCCACACAGGGCCCCTTCCACATCCCCAGCCCAGTCCCTTGACCTCCTCAGCTCACTCTAGCTCAGTGTCTTTGTGTCCCTTCTGCCTCACCACAACCTCCTTGCAGGTTCTGAATTTCCATCCCTTTGCCCCCGCACCAAATTTGGTGGCTGCACCCTTGTGCACCCTGCATCCCACAGCCTGACAAGTTCCAATCAATTTATTCTCCTTTCCCAGACACTCCTGCCAGGAACTGAAAATTATGTCAGGGATGTGAGTGTGGGGTGGGATTGGGGGGCATCCCCTCAGAGAACTTGGTGTGGCAGTTCAGTCCCCCCATCCGTTTGCTGGCACCAGGCACATCCCAGTGACCACTGAGGTGTCCCGATATCCCTGCAGATGGATTTAGACAATGTCACAATCCTGAAGACACTGCTGGTGAGTACCTACAGTGATTGCAGAGAGAGGGGTGGAGATAAGGATTTACTCATGTCCACTGGACACACAAGGGTCATGTTTGACCCTGTCTTTTAGGATTGGAAGTCTTGGTAACTCCCATGTCCTGTCCCTCTGCAGCACCATGAGGAGATGATCATCTCTGGAGGATGCCCGTGATGGCCTTGGAGCTCAGGGCCATTTAACTTCAATGATCAATGAACTCCTTCAGTGAAGCCATGCCCTGTCCCCGTGTTTGTGGGTGTGTTTCTCTGTGCCCATTTGTCTCTGCCTTTGTCTGTTTCTCTGGGAACATCTCTGTGTATCCCAGGGGTGGATTTGGCTGTCCTCTGCTGCCCCCATATGTTCCCTGCATCCAGTGACACGGGAAAAAAGATACCAATCCTTTAGCCTGGGACACCAGGCTGGGGACTGGTAGCTGTGTCAGGAGTTCCTCCACTTTGACATGATTCCTCTCTGCTCTCCCCCGAGATGTTTGGTGTTTTGGAAATTGAATGAGGCCCGGCTGTGGGCAGCATCAGTGGGTGAGTGTGTGGGCAGGTTGAGTAAATGTTAGAGGGTCCTCAGCAATGTGGCAGAGAATAGACATGAAGCAGAAGAATAAGCAACCCATTTTTTTCCTAGGAGTATTTCATATTTAAACAGAAAAAAAAAATAAAAATAAATATATTTTGGATGAAATATTTCTTGATTTTAAAATTGGCTTAAGTGTACATGGCTATGAAATGTTGCTCAGTGGGATGGTGTAGGTGGCTCCGTGCAGGGAGTTGAGAATTCTGAGATGCAGAGCAAGGCTCGGCGGGTAGGTAGACTGTAGTCCAGGTTCTGTTGTGGCCATCAAACCAGCCTGGAGAAATCGTAAGGACAAGCAGCAGCAGGTAGGCAGAATGGGAGGAAGTCAACCTGGTTTCATAACAATAATTTACAGCCTGGTCTACCCGGTGAAAAAATGGACTTGGGAGAGAAGGTCTATCCTGCTAGGAGGTGGCAGCGGAAGGCCAGGTCTACCTGTCACCGAGGCGGCCGGCAGAGGATAAGTCTACCTGGCTCCGGGGCTGGCCGGCTGGTGGTGTCTGACAGAGGCCACCGGAGATGGCGCTGCGAAGGCGGGCGACCGCGGGGAGAACAGGTCTACCCAGCTCCAGGGCGGCCGGCAGAGGCCAGGTCTACCCGGAGCCGGCTGGTGAGCAGTGCCCGAGAGCTGCCGCCAGGGAGGGCGCTGCGAAGGTGGGCGGTCGAGAAGCGAACAGGTCTACCCAACTCCAGGGTGGCCGGCGGAGGCCAGGTCTACTCGTATCTGGGACCGGCTGGGTGGCTGGCGATGTCTGCCGGCCGCTGACAAAGAGGGCACCGCAAAGTCGGCCGGTCACGGGGACAACAGGTGTACCTCGCTCCGGCAGAACTTAGTCTTATTTTGGCATTGGCTGGGTAGACCTGTTGTCCTTACTGGGTATGGAAGTGCACCAAGGGGTCGCTGTTTCTGGCTGCCTCCAGCTGCCTCATCGTAAGAGGCGGCTCGCTCAGCTGCGCCCCCTCGGTCACGTCCAATACGTTCTCTTGGGGCCATCCGCGGCCTCAGGCTTGTCTGTACGTATTATGGGAGGTGAGGTTAGGGGCTGCTTCCCCGCAGGTTGACCAGTGCCTGTGTCCGTAAGGCGGTGGGGGCGAGACCACGTGTGCGGAGACCAGACCAGAGAGAAATATCGCCAGTTCCCGTACTACCCAGTTGCTGGGACAGGTTGTGCCGAGATGTGATGTGAGCTGCTCCACGGCCCAGGCCAGGTGAGGCGGGGAGGCAAGAAACAAAGCCCGCGAGTGTGTCCCGCTCCGGGCCCGTCTATTGCCGGTTCCATGAAGGAGAAGGGAGCCGGGCGCGTGCTCGCTCCTCCAGTGCGAGCACGCGTGTGTGAGCCGCCGCCGGGTGGCGCGGCGGTGACGGCTGCAATCCTCGCTCCGTCGTCGTTGCCATGGCCTCTCCGGCGGGGTGTGTGCAAGGTTTTGGAGGCCAGGCCACGTCCTCTGCGCTGGCGGGGCGGCCTGAGCCGCAGCGGTCCTCTCGGGCGCAGCGCTGGGTTACTGAGGAAAACCCCGGGCCCCGAGAAGGATTGCCGGAGTGACAGCAGCGGACGTCGGGCGCGCCCCCAACCGTGGACACTCCCCCGAAGGTGGCAGTGGGGGAGGCACCTTGGCGGGGCCATGCAGGTTGTTTCCCTCGCCGCAGGGTCAGGTACCTAGCGCTCCGCGCCTCAGCGGTTTCCCCCACACCCCGAGTTCCCTCGGCGTCGTCACACATCCGTTGGGGGCGAAAGGGGGGGTCGGGCCGCCGGGCCGGGTGGAGGTTTAAAGACTTGGGCGGCACGGCACGCCCCGCCGCGGCGACGGCGGTGGCGGTCGCAACAGCGGGTGCCGCGAGCGGTGGTGCAGCGCCGTTCGGAGGGGGTGGGGAGCTACTCCCACCGATCCCCCTGCGGCAGTGTCTGTCCTGACTGGCCGCGCGCTCCTCGCTGTTACGTCGGCGTCCCTGCCGTGCGCCCGCATGCGGGGGCAGCCATGCTGGGGAGGGGCGCTCTGCCCCCCCCTGCGGCCCGGCCTCAACGGAGAGGCCGCGGCACGCGCAACCCGCCAATGTCGACATGGGGTGATGTCGGCAGAGGGCGCGCGCCCTCTGCCACCTACTGGAGCTGCGGGGTTGCGGCCGCCGGGGCCCGCCGCGCTCTCTCCTCTTGGCCGCGTCAGGCCGCGACCGTGCCTCTTCCCTCGATGGCCTTCTCCTTGAACGTGGAGGCAGCTGCCGGCCGTCAGCCATTCCTGTCTCGACTGCTCTGCTGTCCCCGGGTGAGCGCTCGGTGGTCCCTCTGTTGCTGGAGGCTCGGCGAGCGCGGGCCACCCTGTGCTGAGCGGTGGCGTCGCCACTGGGCGAGTGTGCCCCCCGGGGGGAGGGTCTGCTGGAAGGTGCCTGCCGTGGCCCGTGGCTGTCCCGGCCCAGGCCTTGCCCGTCGCTTCCCCGTCTCCCCTTCGGGGCCACGTGTGGGCCTAAGGGAGGCGTGTGGGGTCAACCGCGGGGGCGCTTCTGCGCCCGGTCCCCGAGTGAAAGCGAGGGGAGCAGGCGTTGCCCCCCGGCTCGGTGCCTTACGCCTGCCGCAGGGTGCGTGCCTGTGGATGGGGGTCCCGGCGGTGTGAAGCAGCAGCGCTGGTGCCCAGGAGTGTGGCCGCGGCGGCGGTGGGGTCTCGCCGACCGGCAGGCCTCTGGCACTCGCGATGTCGACTTGGGTCTCGGCGGCGCCCGCCTCCGGCCGCTGGTGTCGGAGTGTGGCCGCCGGACTCTCGCCTTCCGGCAGGAGAGCGGTCCCGTGCAGCGGTTGCGCCGGCAGAGCGGTAGTCGCCGCCTTGGCGTCTCGGACCTCGTAAGGCCGCTGGGAAGAGTCTGGCCGCGTGGCTGGCGTGGTGGCGCTCCGCGGGTCCTCTGCGGAGCGGTCAAGTGCGGGTGAGCGCGAGCGGGGGCCGGCGGCGGTGCCCCCGGCCGCGAACACGCGTCGTCCCGTGAGCGAGGCCGGGTGGGCCGCCGTCCCTCGGCAGTCGGTGGCGCTGCCGCGCCGGCTTTCTCTGTGTGGAGGTCGGGCCGAGCCCGGGCGCCTGGGCCGCCTCCGAAGATCGACAGCTGAGGCGGCATCTCCCCTTGCAGGGGGAGGCGGTCGGGGGCGCGTGTCCCCCCACCTTTTTGCCGGCCTTCGAAGCGTAACGTGGGGTTTACGGATTTTTTTCCCCTCCTCCGTTCAACCGTGTGTGTGCTCGTA
>NW_027636161.1:351184-353684 GCF_903797595.1 Erithacus rubecula
GCGGGAGATGGTTCACATTCTGATCTCCCGAGAGATACTAAACTGTTTGTGCTTGAGCAAAAGGGCAGCGAGGAGAAGGAGAAGGTGGACGCGCCAAAAACATCGCCTCCATCGCCCAGGAAGCCAGGGGAGCAGAAGCCTGAGGAGATGGTGATGGTGACTGTTCCTGACAAAAACCCACCTTGTCCTTGCTGTGGTACCCGGGAAAACTCTGTGTTGGCCCTAATTGAACATCTGAAGGGGTCGCACGGGAAAAAGAGGATTTGTTTTCGGTGTGTTAAATGTGGAAAAGAGGGTACTAACTATCACAGTATTGTTTGTCATTTTCCCAAATGCAGGGGTCCTGTAACTGAAGCGGCTCCAGCTGGGGAGTGGATCTGTGAGGTATGCGGAAGAGATTTTCAAACTAAAATTGGCCTGGGACAACATAAAAGACATGCACACCCATTGATAAGAAATCAAGAAAGGATAGTAGCTTCCCACCCGAAAGAAACATCTAACCGTGGTGCCCACAAAAGATGCTGGAGAAAAGAGGAGGAAGAGATGCTGATAAAGTTAGAGGCGCAGTTCGAGGGAAAGAAAAACTTCAATAAGCTCATCGCGAAACACATCACAACCAAAACAGCTAAGCAGATAAGCGACAAAAGGAGATTGCAGCCCAGGAAACCAGATAAGGAGGTTGAAGAGGAACCTGCTGTGAGTACTCACACCAGGAGAGCAGCTGCGGGCCTGAGAAAGGAACCTGAGCTGAGTCATCAAAGCCAGGCTGCAGTCGAGGACAATGGACCTGGGCAGAGTGAACCGCTGGGTAAGCCAGCTGCTGGAAAGAAAACAATAGGTGTGAAAAGCCGCGGCCTTGAGGAGGCTAACGGCCGGAGGGGAACCATCAAGCAGCAGATGGCCGGGCAATTGCAGGCCCATTATCACCGGACACTCGGGGAGAGGCTATCAGCTGGGGCAATTAACACCTTCCCCGGGGCATTCAAGCAGTTAATGGAAGGCCGGGAGATGCAAGAGACCATTAATCAATCAGCGCAGGACTGCTTCGGATGCCTGGAATCGATAAGCCAGATAAGAACAGCAACCCGAGATAAGAACAACAAAGGGGCCCAGGAGAAGCAACCCAGGAAACCTTTTCAAAAGTGGATGAAGGACAGAGCGATTAAGAAGGGTGATTACCTTCGCTTCCAGCGATTATTCCATCTTGACAGGGGGAAACTTGCTAAAATTATTTTGGACGATATCGAGACTTTGTCCTGTGATATTCCACCCAGTGAAATTTATTCGGTTTTTAAAGACAGATGGGAAACACCTGGTAATTTTAACGGCTTTGGGGACTTCCAAAATAACGGGAAAGCCGACAATAGCGCTTTCAGGGACTTAATTACGCCTAAAGAAATTGAGAAAAATGTGCAGGAAATGAGCAAGGGCTCAGCTCCCGGTCCAGATGGGATTACTCTCGGGGACATCAAGAAGATGGACCCTGAGTACTCCCAGACGGCCGAGATCTTCAACTTACGGTTAACATCTGGAAAAATCCCGGACTCGGTGAGGGGCTACAGGACTGTTTTAATTCCGAAATCAACAGAACCTGAACGTTTAAAGGACGCAAATAACTGGAGACCCATCACAATCGGTTCCATCTTGCTGAGACTTTTCTCCAGGATTGTAACATCTAGGCTGAGCAAAGCCTGCCCCCTCAACCCAAGGCAAAGAGGCTTCATCAGAGCGGCGGGATGCTCTGAAAACCTGAAACTCCTGGAATCTTTAATGCGGTCTGCCAAAAAAGAACACAGGCCACTGGGTGTAGTATTCGTGGACATTGCCAAGGCTTTTGACACCATAAGCCACCAGCACATCATACAAGATTTGCAGCAAAGAGAAGTTGACCCCCACATCATTAGCCTGGTGAGCAATATGTACAAGGACACCAGTACTTATATCACCGTGAAGAAGAACACACGCACACAACAAATCCATTTCCGGGTTGGAGTAAAACAGGGTGACCCCATGTCACCCCTTTTATTTAATCTGGCTATGGACCCCCTGTTGTGCAAGCTGGAAGAGAGCGGCAAAGGGTACCATTGAGGCCGGAGTAGTATTACGGCGATGGCATTCGCAGACAATCTGGTCCTGGTGAGCGACTCCTGGGAAAACATGGTAACAAACATCAAGATTTTGGAGACCTTTTGTGATCTGACCAGTCTCAAAAAACAGGGAGCAAAGTGCCACGGCTTTTACATCAAGCCCACAAAGGACTCTTACACCGTCAATGACTGCGCTGCTTGGACCATCAAAGGCACACCCCTGAAAATGATTAACCCTGGCGAAACCGAGAAATACCTAGGCCTGCAAATTGACCCCTGGACTGGGATAGCAAAATCCAATCTATCCACAAAACTAGAATTTTGGCTCCAAAGGATTGATGAAGCTCCACTTAAACCTCTGCAGAAAATTGACATCCTCAAAACATACACCATCCCTCGACTGACGTACCTGG
>NW_027636161.1:358684-370406 GCF_903797595.1 Erithacus rubecula
GGAATCCGGGGTCGGCAAGCCACCAAGGACGGCACCCCCTAGGCGGCCAGTCGCGGGGGCAATGGGTCTGCCTCGCTCTGGGTAGGGCGGAGGACACCGGGTCTACCTCACTCCAGGACAACAGGTCTACTTCGCATATGGTATTATTGCGGTGGACACCGGGTCAACCCAGCTCCAGGGCCGGCAGCCTGCAGGAGTTGGCACCGCTGAGTCGGCCGGTTGCGGGGACAACGGGTCTGCCTCGCTCCGGGAAGGGCGGCGGACTGCGGGTCTACCCGGCTCCGGAATCAGCGAGCAGCCGGGCAGGGCGCCGCCGAGTCGAGGCGGCCGGTCGCGGGGGCAACCGGTCTACCTCGCTCTGAGGCCGGCGGCGGACACCGGGTCTCCCTCGCTCCGGGAGAAAAGGCCTACCTCGCACATAGTCTTATTGCGGCGGACACCGGATCGACCTGGCTCTGCGGCCCGCAACATGGCATGGTGGGCGCCGCCGAGGCGGCCGGTCGCGGTGACAACGGGTCTGCCTCGCTCCGGAGAGGGCGGCGGACACAGGGTCGACCCGGCTCTGGGGCCGGCGGCATGCCAGAGTGGGCGCCATCGAGTCGGCCAGTCACGGGGACCACGGGTCTGCCTCGCTCTGGGGAGTGTGGCGGACACCGAGTCGACTGGTCTTCGGGGCCTACGGGCCGTCGGAAAAGGCGCCCCCTCGGCGACCGGTCGTGGGGGCAACGGGTTTGCCTTGCTCCGAGGAGGGCGGCATACGCTGGGTCTATCTGGCTCCGGGGCCGGTGGGCTGCCGGGCAGGGCACTTGGTCTACCTTGCTCCCAGGCCGGCGGCGGACACCAGGTCTACCTCGCTCCGGGACAACAGGACAACACTTATTGCGGCGGAAACCGAGTCGACCCGGCTCTGGGGCCGGCGGCATGCCAGTGTCGGCGCCGCCGAGTCGGCCGGTCATGAGGAAAACGGGTCTGCCTTGCTCCGGGGAGGGTGGCGGACACCGGGTCGACCCGGCTCCGGGGCCGGCAGGCCGCAGAAGAGGGCTTTGCCGATACGACGCGGCCAGTCGCAAAGGCAACAGGTCTGCCTTGCTCCGGGGAGGGCAGCGGACACCGGGTCGACCCGGCTCTGGGGCTAGCAGCCTGCCAGAGTGGGCGACGCCAGTCGGCCGGTCGCAGGCACCACGGGTCTGTCTCGCTCTGGGGATGGCGGTAGACACTGAGTCGACCCGTATCCAGGGCTGGTGGGCCACGGAAGAAGGCGCCACCGAGTCGAGACGACCGGTCGCAAAGGCAATGGGTCTGCCTCGCACTGGGAAGGGCAACGGACACCGGGTCGACCCGCATTTGGGGCCAGGGTGCCGCCGGAGAAAAGCGCTGCTGAGTCGAGGCTACCGGTCGCGGGGGCAGAGAGTCTGTCTCGCTCCGGGGAGGGCAGCGGACACCAGGTCGACCCAGCAGCGGGACCGGCATGCCGCCGAGAAGGGCGCCACTGAGGCGGCCGGTCGCGGGGGCAACGGGTCTGCCTCCCTTCGGGGAGGGCGGCGGACACCAGGTCTACCCGGCTCCGGAATCAGCGAGCCGCTGGGGAGGGCGCCGCCGAAATGATCAGTCACGGGGGCAATGGGTCGACCCGGCTCCGGGGACGTCGGGCCGCCGGGCAGGGCGCCGCGGAGTCAGCTGGTCGCTGGGGCAACCGGTCTACCTCGCTCTGAGGCCAGCGGCGGACACCAGGTGTGCCCGGCTCCGGGACAACAGGTCTACCTCGCTCTGGGGCCGGCAGCGGACACCAGGTCTACCTCGCTCCGGGACAACAGGCCTACCTCGCACTTAGTCTTATTGCGGCGGACACCGGATCGACCCGGCTCTGGGGCCCGTGGCATGCCACGGTGGGCGCCACCTCGACGGCCGGTCGTGGGGGCAACGGGTCTGCCTCACTCCGAGGAGGGCGGCAGACGCCAGGTCTCCCCGTCTTCGGGGCCAGCGGGCCGTCGGAAAGGGCGCCCCCTCGGCGGCCGGTCGCGGGGGCAACCGGTCTACCTCGCTCCGAGGCCGGCAAGGTACACCAGGTCTACCTTGCTCCGGGACAACAGCTCTACCTCGCACTTTTTCTTACTGCGGCGGAAACCGAGTCGACCCGGCTCTGGGGCCGGCGGCATGCCAGGGTGGGCGCTGCCGAGTCGGCCGGTCGCGAGGACAACGGGTCTGCCTCGCTCCTGGGAAGGCGACGGACACCGGATCTACCCAGCTCCAGGGTCGGCAAGCCGCCGGGGACGGCGCCCTCTAGACGGCCGGTTGTGGGGGCAATGGGTCTGCCTCGCTCCGGGAAGATCTGCGGACACCGGATCAACCCGCATTTGGGGCCAGGGTGCCGCCAGAGAAAGAGCCGCTGAGTCGAGGCGGCCGATCATGAGGACAACGGGTTTACCTCGCTCCGGGGAGGGCGGCGGACACCGAGTTGACCCACCTCCGGGGCCGGCAAGCCGCCGGGGAGGGCGCCGCCGAATCGGCCAGTCGCGGGGGCAAAGGGTCTGCCTCGCTCCAGGGAGGGCGGCGGACACCGGGTCTACCTGACTCCGGGGTCGGCAAGCCGCTGGGGAGGGCGCCGCCGAGGTGATCGGTCCCGGGGGCAACGGGTCTGCCTCGCTCCAGGGAGGGCGGTGGACACCGAATCGACCCAGCCCCGGGGCCGGCGGGCCGCCGGGCAGGGCGCCGCGGAGTCAGCCGGTCGCGAGGGCAACCGGCCTACCTCGCTCTGAGGCCGGCGGCAGACACCAGGTCTACCTTGCTCCGGGACAACAGGTCTATCTCACACTTAGTCTTATTGCGGCGGACACCAGATCTACACGGCTCTGGGGCCTGCGGCATGCCAGAGTGGAAGCAATCGAGTCGGCCGGTCACGGGGACCACGGGTCAGCCTCGCTCTGGGGAGGGCGGCGGACACCGAGTTGACCCGTCTCCGGGGTCGGCGGGCCGTCAGGGAGGGCGCTCACTCGGCGGCCAGTTGCGGGGGCAACGGGTCTGCGTCGCTCCGAGGCGGGCGGCAGACACTGGGTCTACCCGGCTCCGAGGCCGGTGGGCTGCCGGGCAGGGCGCCCCTTCGGCGGCCGGTCGTGGTTGCAACCGGTCTACCTCGCTCCGAGGCCGGCGGCGGACAACAGGTCTACCTCGCACTTTGTCTTACTGCGGCGGACACCGGGTCAACCCGACTCTGGGGCCGGCGGGCCGCCGAAGAGGGCTTTGCCGATCCGATGCGGCCAGTTGCGAGGGCAACGTGTCTGCCTCGCTCCGGGGAGGGCGGTGGACACCGGGTCGACCAGGCTCTGGGGCTGGCGGTGTGCCAAGGTGGGCGCCGCCGAGTCGAGGCGGCCGGTCGTGGGGGCAACGGGTCTACCTAGCTCCGGGGCCGGCGGCAGACATCAGGTCTACCCGGCTCCGGAACAACAGGTCTACCTTGCTCCGGTGCCGGCGGCAGACATCAGGTCTACCCTGCTCCAGGACAACAGGTCTACCTCGCTTCAAGGAGGGCGGCAGACACCAGGTCGACCCGGCTCAAGGGCCGTCGTAACGCTGGAGATGGCGCCGCCGAGTTAAGGCAACCGGTCGCGGGGGCAACAGGTCTGCCTCGCTACGGGGAGGGTGGCGGACTCCGGATCGACCTGGCTCCGGGTCGGGCGTGCCTCCGGGGCGGGTGCCGCCGAGTCGAGGTGGCCAGTCGTGGGGTTTACGTGTCTGCCTCGCTCTGGGGCCGGTGGCAGACATCAGGTCTATCCGGCTCTGGGACACCTGGTCTACCTCTCTCCGGGGAGGGCGGCGGGCACCGGGTCGACCCGGCTCCCGAGCCAGGGTTCTGCCAGGGAGGACACCACCGAGTTGAGGGGGCCGATCGCAGCGGGCAACGGGTCTGCCTCGCTCCGGGGAGGGCAAAAGAAACCGGGTCGACCCGGTTCCAGGGCCGGCGTGCTGCTGGGGAGGGCGCCGCTGAGTCGAAGCAGCCGGTCGCGGGGACAACGGATCTGCTTCTCTACGGGGAGGGCGGCGAACACCATGTCTACCCAGCTCCGGAATAACAAGTCTGCCTCGCTCCGGGGAGGGTGGCGGACACCGGGTCGACGCGGCTGAGGGGCCGGCATACTGCCGGGGAGGGCGCCGCCGAGTCGAGGCGGCCGGTCATAGGGGCAACGGGTCTACCTAGCTCTGGGGCCGGCGGCGGACATCAGGTCTACCCAGCTCATGAACAACAGGTCTACCTTGCTCCGGGACCGGCGGCGGACATCAGGCCTAACCTGCTCCGGGACAACAGGTCTACCTCGCTTAGGGGTGGGCGGCAGACACCAGGTCGACCCGGCTCGGGGGCCGTCGTGTCACTGGGGAGGGCGCCGCCGAGTTGAGGCGAACGGTCACGGGGGCAACGGATCTGCCTCGCTCTGGGGAGGGTGGCAGACTCCGGGTCGACCTGGCTCCGGGGTGAGCGTGCCACCGGGGAGGACGCCGGCGAGTCGAGGCGGCCAGTCCTGAGGGCAACCAGTCTGCTTCGCTTGGGGGAGGGCGGTGGACACCAGGTTGACTCGAATCCGGGGCTGGCGTGCCGCCGAGGAAAGCGCCTCTGAGTCGCGGCGGCCAATCGCGGGGGCAACGGGTCTGCCTCGCTCTGGGGCTGGCGGTGGACACCATTTCTACCCGGCTCCGGAATAACAAGTCTGCCTCGCTCCGGGGAGGGCGGCAGACACCGGGTCGACCCGGCTCCGGGGCCGGCGTGCCGCTGGGGAGGGCGCCGCTGAGTCGAGGCGGCCGGTGGCGGTGGCAACGGGTCTGCCAAGCTCCCGGCAGGGCGGTGGACACCGGGTCGACCCGGCTCCGGAACAGCAGATCTAACTCGCTGCGGGGTCGGTGGCGGACATCAGGTCTACCCGGCTCCGGGAGAACAGGTCTACCTCTCTCCGGGGAGGGCGGCAGACACCGGGACGACATGGCTCCAGGGCCTTCGTGCCGCCGAGGAAGGCGCCGCCGAGTCGAGGCAGCCGTTCGTGGGGGCAACGGGTCTACCTCGCTTCGGGGCCGGCGGTGGGCATCGGGTCGACCCGTTTCCGAGGCTGGCGTATTGCCGGGGAGGGCCCTGCCGAGTCGAGGCGGCTGGTCACGAGGGCAACGTGTCTACCTCGCTCCGGGGAGGGCGGCGGACACCGGGTCGACCCAGCAACAAGGCCGGCGTGCCGCCGGGGAGGGCGCCGCCGCGTCGAGGCCGGCATTCGCGACGGGAACAGGTCTACGTCGCTTTGGGGCTGACGGCGGACACCGGATCACCCCGGCTCAGGGGCCGGCGTGCCGCCAGGGAAGGTGCTGCCGAGTCGAGGCGGTGGGTTGCGGGGTCAACGGATCTGCCTCGCTCCGGGCAGGGCAGAAAACACCGGGTCGACCTGGCTCCGGGGCCGGCGTGCCACCGGGGAGGGCGCCGCAGAGCCGAGGCGGCTGGTCGCTGGGGCAACGCGTCTGCCTCGCTCCGGGGAGGGTGGCGGACTCTGGGTCGACCCGGCTTAGGGGCCGACGTGTTGCCGGGGAGGGCGTCGCTGAGTCGAGGCGGCCAGTCGCAGGGGCAATGGGTCTGCCTTGCTACGGGGAGCGCAGCGGACACCGAGTCGACCCGGCTCCAGGGCGGGCGTGCCGCCAGGGAAAGCGCCGCCGAGTTGAGGCGGCCGTTCGCTGGGGCAACGGGTCTACCTCGCTCCGGGGCGGCGGCGGGCACCGGAACGACCCAACTACGGGGTTGGCATGCCACCAAGGAGGGCGCCGCCAAGTCGAGGCTGTGGGTCGCCGGGGCAACAGGTCTGCTTTGCTACGGGGAGGGCGGGGAACACCGAGTCGACCCGGCTCCAGGGCCGGCGTGTTGCTGGGGAGAGCGCAGACGAGTCTAGGAGGCCGGTCGCGGAGTTAACGGGTCTACCTTGCTCCGGGGCCGGCGGCAGACATCAGGTCTACCCTGCTCCGAGAAAACAGGTCTACCTCACTCCGGGGAGGGAGGCAGACACCGGGTCGACCCGGCTCGGGGGCCGTCGTGTCGCTGGGGAGGGCGCCGCCGAGTTGAGGCAAACGGTCGCGGAGGCAACGGGTCTGCCTCGCTCCGGGGAGTTTGGCGGACTCCGGGTAGACCCGGCTCCGGGGTGGGCGTGCCTCCGGGGAGGGTGCTGCCCAGTTGAGCCGGGCGTTTGTGGGGGCAACGGGTATACGTCGCTTTGGGGCTGAAGGCGTACACCGGATCACCCTGGCTCCAGGGCCGGCATTCTGCCGGGGAGGGCGCCGCCAAGTCGATGCAGCTGGTCGCGGGGGCAACGGATCTGCCTCGCTCCGGGCAGGGCGGCGGACACCGGGTAGACCCGGCTCGGGGCCCGTCGTGCCGCTGAGGATGGCGCCCCCGAGATGAGACGACCGGTCGCTGGGGCAACAGGTCTGCCTCGCTTCGGGGAGGGCGGCGGACACCGGGTCGACACTGCAGCGAGGCCGGCATGAAGCCGGCGAGGGCACCGCCGCGTCGAGGCGGCCAGACGCGTGGAAAACGTGTCTGCCTCACTCCGGGGAGGGTGACGGACACCGGATCGACCCGGCTTAGGGGCCAGATTGACACTGGGGACGGCACCGGGGAGTTGAGGCGACCGGTCGCGAAGGCAATGTATCTGCCTCGCTCTGGGGAGGGTGGCGGACTCTGGGTCGACCGGGCTCCGGGGCGGGCGTGCCGCCATGGAGGCCGCCGCCTAGTCGAGGTGGAGGGTCGCGGGTGAACAGGTCTACCTCGCTGCAAGGCCGGCGGCGGACACCAGGTCTACCCTGCTCCGGGACAACAGGTCTACCTAGCTCCGCGGAGGGCGGCGGACCCCAAGTCGACACGGCTCCGGGGCCGGCATGCCGCCGGTGAGGGCGCCGCCGAGTCGAGGTGGCCGGTCACGGGGGCAACAGATCTGCCTAGCTCCGGGCAGGGTGGCAGACAGCCGGTCGACCCGGCTCCAGGGCCGGCGTGCCGCCGGGGAGGGCGCCGCCGAGTCGAGGCAGCCGGTCGCAGGGGCAACGGGTCTGCCTCGCTCCGCGGAGGGCGGCAGACACCGGGTCGAACCGGCTCCGGGACAAGAGGTCTACCTCGCTGCGGGGCCGGTGGCGGACATCAGGCCTTTCCGGCTCTGGAACAACTGGTCTACCTTGATCCAGGGCCGACGTCGGACATCAGGTCTACCCTGCTCTGGGACAACTGGTCTACCTCGCTCTGGGGAGGGCGGCGGCCACGGGTTCGACATGGCTCCATGGCCGAGGTGCCGCTGGGTTGGCGCCGCCTAGTCGAGGCGGCCGGTCGCGAGGACAACGTGTCTGCCTCACTCCGGGGAGGGTGACGAACACCAGATCGACCCGGCTTAGGGGCCAGATTGACGCTGGGGATGGCGCCGGGGAGTTGAGGCGACCGGTCGCTAAGGCAATGTATCTGCCTCGCTCCGGGGAGGGAGACGGACACCGGGTTGACTCGGCTCCGGGGCCGGCGTGTTTCCAGGGAGGGCGCCGCAGAGTCGAGGCGGCCGGTCGCGGGGTTAGCTGGTCTACCTCGCTCTGGGGCCAGCGGCGGAATTCGGGTCTACCCGGCTCCGGGACAACAGGTCGACCTCTCTCCGCGGTAGGCGGCAGACACCGGGTTGACCCGGCTCCAGGGCTGGCATTCTGCCGGGGAGGGCGCCGCCAAGTCGATGCAGCTGGTCGCGGGGGACAACGGATCTGCCTCGCTCCGGGCAGGGCGGCGGACACCGGGTAGACCCGGCTCGGGGCCCGTCGTGCCGCTGAGGATGGCGCCCCCGAGATGAGACGACCGGTCGCTGGGGCAACAGGTCTGCCTCGCTCCAGGGAGGGTGGCAGGCTCCGAGTCGACCCGGCTCCGGGACGAGCGTTCCTCCGGGGAGGGTGTTGCCGAGTCGAGGCGGCCGGTCGTGCGGGGCAACGGGTCTACCTTGCTTTGGGGAGGGTGGCGGACACCGGGTTGACCTGGCTCCGGGTCCGGCGTGTTTCCAGGGAGGGTGCCGCCGAGTCGAGGCGGCCGATCTCGGGTTTAATGGGTCTACCTCGCTCCGGGGTCGGCGGCGGACATTAGGTCTATCCAGCTCCGGGACAACAGGTCTACCTTGCTCCGGGGCGGGCGGTGGACATCAGGTCAACCCTGCTCTGGGACAAAAGGTCTACCTCGCTCTGGGGAGGGCCGCAGACACCGGCTCGGGGGCCGTCGTGTTGCTGGGAAGGGCGCCGCCGACTTGAGGCGGCCGGTCGTGGGGGCAACGGGTCTGCTTCACTCCGGGGAGGGCGGCGGACACCGAATCGACCCGACTCTGGGGCCGGCGTGCCGCCGGGGAGGGCGCCTCCGAGTCGAGGCAGTGGGTTTCAGGGGCAACGGGTCTGCATCGCTACGGGGAGGGCGGCAGACACCCGGTCGACCCGACTCTGGAGACGGCGTGCCGCCGAGGAGGGTGCCTCCGAGTCGAGGCGGCCATTCGCGGGGGCAACGGGTCGGCCTTGCTCCGGGGCCAGCGGTGGACACCATGTGTACCCGGCTCCGGGATAACAAGTCTGCCTCGCTCCGAGGAGGGTGGCGGAAAGCGGGTCGACCCGGCTGATTGGCGGGCGTGCTACCGGCGAGGGCGTTGTCGAGTCAAGGCGGCCGGTCGAGGAAGCAATGGGTCTGCCACGCTCCTGGCCTGGCAACGAACACCGGGTCGACACGGCTCCGAAGCCAACGTGCCGCCGGTGAGGGTGCCGCCTAGTGGAGGTGGCCGGACGCGAGGGGCAAGGAGTCTGCCTCTCTACGGGGACGGCGGCGGACACCGGGTCGACTCGACTTCAGATCCGGCATGCCGCCGGGGAGGGCGCCGCCGTGTCGAGGCGGCCGTTCGCGGGGACAACGGGTCTACCTCGCTCCGGGGCCGGCAGTGGACTTTGGGTCTATCCGGCTCCGGGACAACAGCTCTACCTCTCTCAGGGGAGGGCGGCGGACATCGGGTCAACCCGGCTCCAGGGACGACGTTCCACTGGGGAGGGCCTGGCCGAGTCGAGGCGGCCGGTCGCGGGTGAACAGCTTTGCCTCGCTTCGGGGAGGGCGGCGGACACCGGGTCGACACTGCAGCGAGGCCGGCATGAAGCCGGCGAGGGCGCCGCCGCGTCGAGGCGGCCGGACGCGAGGACAACGTGTCTGCCTCACTCCGAGGAGGGTGACGGACACCGGATCGACCCGGCTTAGGGGCCAGATTGACACTGGGGACGGCGCCGGGGAGTTGAGGCGACCGGTCGCGAAGGCAATGTATCTGCCTCGCTCCGGGAAAGGTGGCAGACTCTGGGTCGACCGGGCTCCGGGGCGGGCGTGCCGCCATGGAGGCCGCTGCCTAGTCGAGGTGGAGGGTCGCGGGGGAACAGGTCTACCTCGCTGCAAAGCCGGCGGCGGACACCAGGTCTACCCTGCTCCGGGACAACAGGTCTACCTAGCTCTGCGGAGGGCGGCGGACCCCAAGTCGACACGGCTCCGGGGCCGGCATGCCGCCGGTGAGGGCGCCGCCGAGTCGAGGTGGCCAGTCACGGGGGCAACAGATCTGCCTCGCTCCGGGCAGGGCGGCAGACAGCGGGTCAACCCGGCTCCAGGGCCGGCGTGCCGCCGGGGAGGGCACCGCCGAGTCGAGGCAGCCGGTCGCGGGGGCAACGGGTCTGCCTCGCTCCACGGAGGGCGGCAGACACCGGGTCGAACCGGCTCCGGGGCCGGCGTGCCGCTGGGAAGGGCGCCGCCGAGTCGAGGCAGTCGGTCGCGGGGGCAACGGGTCTGCCACGCTCCCAGCAGGGCGGCGGACACCGGGTCGACCCGGCTCCGGGACAAGAGGTCTACCTCGCTGTGGGGCCGGTGGCGGACATCAGGCCTATCCGGCTTTGGAACAACTGGTCTACCTTGATCCAGGGCCGACGTCGGACATCAGTTCTACCCTGCTCTGGGACAACAGGTCTACCTCGCTCTGGGGAGGGCGGCGGCCATGGGTTCGACATGGCTCCATGGCCGAGGTGCCGCTGGGTTGGCGCTGCCAAGTCGAGGTGGCCGGTCGAGGGGGCAACGGATCTGCCTCGCTCCGGGCAGGGCGGCGGACACCCAGTCGACCCGGCCCCAAAGCAGGCGTACCGCTGGGGATGGCGCTGCCGAGTCGAGGCGTCTGGGCCAGGGGGCAATGGGTCTGCCACGCTCCGGGCCTGGCAACGAACACCGGGTCGACACGGCTAAAAAGCCAACGTGCCGCCGGTGAGGGTGCCGCCTAGTGGAGGCGGCCGGACGTGGGGGGCAACGGGTCTGCCTTGTTACAGGGACGGCAGCAAATTTCAGGTCTATCCGGCTTCAGGACAACAGCTCTACCTCTCTCCGGGGAGGGCGGCGGACATCGGGTCAACCCGGCTCCAGGGACAACGTGCCACTGGGGAGGGACCCTCCAAGTCAAGGCGGCCGGTTCCGGGGACAACATGTCTGCCTCACTCCGGGGAGGGTGGCGGACACCGGGTCGACCCGGCTTAGGGGCCGGATTGATGCTGGGGATGGCTCCGAGTAGTTGAGGCGACTGGTCGCGAAGGCAAAGTGTCTGCCTCACTCCGGGGAGGGTAGCAGACTCTGGGTCGACCCGGCTCCGAGGCGGGCGTGACTCCGGGGAGGGTGCCGCCGAGTCGAGGCAGATGGTTGCGGGGGCAACAGATCTACCTCGCTCCGGTGAGGGCAGCGGACACCAGGTCAACCCAGCAGCGGGGCCGGCGTGCCCCCAGGGAGGACGCCGCCTAGTCGAGGCGGCCAGTCACGGGGGCAACGTTTTGGCCTCGCTCCCGGCAGGGCGGTGGACACCGGGTCCACCCGGCTCCCGAACAAAAGGTCTACCTTGCTCCGGGGCCAGCGGCGGACACCGAGTCGACCCGGCTCCAGGGCCGGCGTGCCGCTGGGGAGGGCGCCGCCGAGTTGAGGTGGCCGGTCACGGTGCCAACGAGTCTACCTCGCTTCTGGCAGGGCAGCGGACACCAGGTGGACCCGGATCCAGGGCCGGCGTACCTCCGGGGAGGGCGCTGCCGAGTCGATGCGGTCGTTCGCGTGGGCAACGGGTCTACCTCGCTCAGGGGCCGGCGGCGGACACCAGGTCTACCCAGCTCGTGAACAACAGGTCTACCTTGCTCCGCTGCCGGCGGCGGACATCAGGTCTACCCGTCTCGGGGACAACAAGTCTACCTCGCTCCGGGGAGAGTGGCAGACATCGAGTCGACCCGACTCGAGGGCCGGCGTGCCGCTGGGGAGGGCACCGCCGGGACGAGGCGGCCGGTAGCGGGGACAACAAGTCTGCCTCGCTTCAGGCAGGGCGGCAGACACCGGGTCGACCCGGCTTAAGGGCCAGAGTGCCGCCGGGGAGGGTGCCGCCGAGTCGAGGCGGCCGGTCGCAGGGGCAACGGGTCTGCCTCGCTCCCGGTAGTGCGGCGGACACCGGGTCGACCCGGCTCCAGAGCTGGCGTGCCGCTGAGGAGTTCGCCGCCGAGTCAAGGCGGCTGCTCGCGGGGGCAACGGGTATGCTTCGCCACGGGGAAGGCGGCAGACACCGGGTCGACCTGACTCCGAGGCTGGCGTGCCGTTGGGGAGTGCGTAGCCAAGTCTAGGCGACCAGTCGCAGGGGGCAACCGGTCTGCCTCACTACGGGGAGGGCAGCGGACACCG
>NW_027636160.1:0-129846 GCF_903797595.1 Erithacus rubecula
CATTTGCATTATGTCCATGATAGCTATAAGTCTATTACTTGCTGTTCTTGGTGAATTTCAGCTTCAGGTCTCCATTATCTGGTGCAATTTTTCAAATTTCTTCAGGAGACTTCTTCACTTGGAAGTGATGGATCCACACCTTCTGTTCCTTTATCTTGACTGCCGTGAAGGTGGTGAGGAGTACCTGGAATGGTCCTTTCCACTGTGGTTCCAAAGTCTTCTTTGCAAAACACTTAACATATACAGAATCCCCAGGGTTTACATCATGTACTGGCTTATCTAATTCTCTGCTTTGGGCCCCAGCCACATATTTTCCAATTTCTCTAAGTTGTTTATTTAGGGCCACCATGTATTTGTGTAGATTTTGTTCCTCTACTTGAATGGGTGTTATTCCTTCTTGGACCGCATATGGTCTCCCTTGCAATATTTCAAAAGGGCTTAATTTCCCTTTTGTTCTTGGTTTTGTTTTAATCTGTACTAATGCCAGTGGAAGAGCCTGGGGCCAAGGGAAATTTACCTCTTGCCCCAGCCTAACAATTTGTTGTTTGATCATATGGTTAATTTTCTCTCCTTGGCCACTGGATTGAGGGTGATGTGGAGTATGCAATTCCCAATCTATTCCCAGGTGGTGACTAATTTGCTGTACAATTTTGGAGATAAAATGTGGCCCTCTATCAGAAGATATAGTGGCTGGGACTCCAAAATATGGTATTATTTCTTGTAACAAGGCTTTGGTCACCTCTTGTGTTTTAGCTGTCCAGGTAGGGAAGGCTTCTGGCCATCCTGAAAGATATCTGCTAACACTAATAAGTAACGATACCCCCTTTCCTGGAAAATTCTGTAAAATCAATTTGCTATTGCTGCCCAGGTCCACAACCCTTCCCAATTTGTCCAACTTTAGGCTTTGGAATGTTTTTAAGATTAGTTCGGAGGCAAAGACCACACTGACGAGTTACTTGTGTAACTGTGCCTTGTAATTTTCTAGCCAGAATTCTATCCTTTAAATAATTGCACAGGGCATTCATCCCCCAGTGTGTTTTCTCATGTTCTTTTAGCACTAGTGACCACAACAAGTAAGAAGATACTACAACTTTTCCTTCTTTGTTTACAGCCCACCCTTCCTAGTTATAAGTTGCTTCTTCTACCTTAATAATTATGTTATCCTTTTTGTTATATACTGGCTTACATTCAATAGAGATCTTTCCATCTGGAATTAATGCTGCCTCGACTATTTCACTGGGTACCTCACCTCTGGCTGCATCTTTTGCCTCTCTGTCCACCAGCATATTTCCTTCTTCCAATTCTGAGCTCACTTTTTGGTGTGCCCTGATGTGCATAATAGCTACCTTTTCAGGTAACTGAACTGCATCTAATAGTTTTAGTATTGCTTGGGTATGTTTAATATTTTTCCCTTGTGAGTTCAGCAGTCCTCTTTCTTCCCAAATTGTTCCTTGTGCATGAACCACTCCAAATGCATACCTTGAGTCTGTATAAATGTTGATTTCTTTTCCTTTTGCTAGCTCTAAGGCCGTGGTTAAGGCAATTAGTTTAGTTTTTTTCAGAGGTATTTGTTGGCAATGGTCCAGACTCTATTACCTCTCTGCTTGTGGTAACTGCATACCCAGCATGTCTTTTTCCCCTGATGATACAGCTGCTCCCATCAGTGAACCAGCTCTCAGCCTCCTCGAGAGGGGTGTCCTTCAGATCCGGGTGACTGCAGAAGGTGGCTTCAATGGTCTCCAGGCAGTCGTGGATCACTGGTTCTCCCATGCTCCTGCTGAGGAAAGAAGCTGGGTTCACAATGTTAGTTACCACAATTTCAACATCATCTTGTTCTACCAGTATGGCCTGGTGCTTCAGAAATCTTTGTGGGGAAAGCCAATGTCTCCCTTTTGCCTCCAGGACTGCAGACACTGTGTGGGATACTAGCACGGTCATCTTCTGGCCTAGGGTGGATTTGCATGCCTCTTGAATATTCACTGCTACTGCTGCAGCAGCTCTGAGGCACCCTGGCCACCCCTTGGCTGCTGTGTCCAACTGTTTGGAGAGGAGGCGACTGCCCTCTGGTACAGCCCCAGGTTCTGTGCTAGTACTCCCAGAGGAATCCCTTGTTTTTTGTGAGAAAAGAGAAAGAATGGTTTACTCACATCTGGAAGTCCCAGGGCTGGAGCTGACATAAGAGCTTTCTTCAGTTGGTTGAAGGTTCGTGTTGCTTCTGTTGTCCACTGAAGATCCCTGCTCCCTTCCGTAATTAAGGCGTACTGGGGTTTAACGAACAATCCATAGTTATAAATCCACAGTCTGCACCTCCCCGTCATGACCAGAAAGGTTCTCAGTTCTTTCACTGTCTGGGGTTTTGGGGTTTGGCATATTGCTTCCTTATGGTCTTGCCTTAAGGTTCTTTGTCCAGCACTTACTTCTTAGCCCAGGTAAATCACTGTTTTTTTCACCATCTGGGCTTTCTTTTGGGATGCCCGGTACCCCTGCAGGCCCAAAAAGTTTAGGAGGCTCACCGTCCAATCCACACATGCCTCCTGGGTTTGGGTGGCTATTAAGAGGTCATCCACGTACTGAAGCAGCTGTCCTTCTCCTGGTGGGGGTTCCCAAAACTCCAAATCCTTTGCCAGCTGTTCTCCAAATATAGTAGGAGAGTTCTTGAACCCCTGGGCCAATACACACCATGTGAGCTGAGTTTTACGTCCAGTTTTGGGATTCTGTCATTCAGATGAAAAACTTTTCTGTCTGACTTCATGGAGAGGGAGGCAAAAGAAAGCATCCTTCGAATCTAGAACAGTAAACCAGGTTAGTTCAGGTGTTAAAAGAGTTAACAAAGTGTAGGTGTTAGCAACCATTGGGTATAAATCTTCAGTTATTTTATTAACAGCTCTTTAATCTTGTACTAACCTGTATGATTCATCAGGTTTTTTCAGGGGCAAAATAGGAGTATTAAAATCAGATTGACACTCCTTCAATAGTCCCATTTGCAAAAAGTTTTCTATGATTGGGCTAATTCCTTCTCTGTCTTCCTTTTTTAAGGGATATTGTTTGACCCTTACTGATTGTTCTTCTTTAAGCCAGATTTGTACTGGTAGAGCATTCTTTGTTTTCCCTGGTATATTAGAGACCCACAGTCCAGGAAACACCTGATCTTTCATTTTTTTAATAATTTCTTCTTTATTTTCAACTTAAAAATTCCACATATTTTTGATCTTTTACCTCCAAACTAATTTACCCATTTTTAAATATTATTTTTTGCTTCCAGCTGCCCTAGCTGACCTCTGACTAAAAGTGCAGATGGAGCTTTAGGCATATACAAAATTCAATGAATTCCCCACTGTTTTCCCAATTTATACTTTCATGGTCTACAAAAAATATGCTTTTCCAGGTTGGCCAGTAGCCCTTTTAAATTTTTTTGTATTATTGCTACTAGTTTGGTTTTTTTCTCTGTTTTACACCCCTCTTCTCAATTGCTGAAAACTCTCCATGCCTCATCTACCAAAGCCTCCAAGTTCCAACTTGCTGGGCCCCGCATCTTCTGGTGCTTTCACTTGATGTCACTTTTAGATTGCCTTAAAAACAAGTTTACCAATTGTTTTATTCCCTCATCAGATTCAGGATCCAGGGTGGTGTGTTGATGCATTGCTTCTCCTAACTGGTATAGAAATTCAGAATGAGTTTGAGAAGAATTCTGTTTAATAACATAAACATAAAATAGCATAACATAAAATAGCATAACATAAAATAGCATAACATAAAATAGGATGGATACTGTTGGGTTGGCTCCTGTGGCTTGGGAATTGGGAGGGGACTCCCATATTAATTACTGTTCTCTCAAGTGAGGATGAAGTAGGGGATTGCGGGGTAGGAATGGCGAGGGGATTAGCCAGACAATCAATGTGACTGATAAAGCATAATCCAACTTTATTGAGAGCATCAGACAGTTTTATAGCCCAACATAGCATAAATCAGCATTATGCATATTAGTACAATCTTACTAGTTTTTACTATGTACGCCTTCTCTTATTATTGGTTATTGCGAGTGTGAGATAATCACGCCTACTGAATTTCTAGCCAAAAAGCATATGTGCTATCCCGCTGCTCCTACTTCCCTTATTCTTATACTTATTGCTATATAGTATCCGTCCCAGGGTTATACCTCGCTTGCTACGTGCTTCCCTGGAAGTTAAGGCCTTGATTGAACAATGGGCATATGTATTACTTATCGAGTAACTCTGCAAATTATGCTAGCTGCATTGCTTTTGCAGAAGTCTCTTAAAAGCAAACACTGCTGCTCAGCAAAATCTGCTTAAGAGCAAGGCCTAGCTACTACTTAGCAGGAGCTGCTCTCCTGCAACAAGGCCTCAGCCGAGCCATATCCACAAGTTGTGTCCATGGCTTTCTAACCAATTCTCAACAGGGGATGAAGCAGGGGTAAAATCTGAAGTTGATGACAATTACAAATCTGCTTTCCATACCATAATCCCTCTTCCTTATCTTTTAGGGGGTGGTCTAAGCAATTCCTCTGTCTCCTCTTCCTAAGTTTCCATATAATACACCTTGTCAGGATGTGTACACCTTTGATTTATTGAGCATGTGCTGCAGCACTTTTTGGTTTTCTTCTTATTAGCTTTATTATCTTTTTCAAGAACCAATACTAAAGGGTCAGAGGGTGGTCTAATTCCACAAGCTCTTTGCAAATCAGGGTGATTCCTAATGGTGAAAAACATGTCAGCATAAGGAACTTTATGCCATTTCTGCTCACACCTAAGGAAAAGCATCAGCTGTACCAGAGTGTTATAGTCCAACGTCCCTGATGGGGGCCACTTCACCCCCTCCTCAAGTTTATAAAGTGGCCACCACTGAGTACACAATAAGCTCTCGTTTAGTTTCTGTATCCTTATGATCCACCAGCTCTTTCCAATATGCCAAAATACACCCTAAAGCTCTACCTTTAGGAACCTCTTTGCTTTCACTTGCCCCCATACTGAAAATTCTTTTTCTCTCAATGCCTTTTAACCTTATCCCAGCTCAAGAACTTCACCTAGCAGTAACTTGGTACAAAGATCTTCCACTTGTACACTTATCTGACCCACAATTTACAACAAACTACACAATGAAGCACAACTCAGGGGTTACAGTCACAGCCCTCTCTTGGGCAGGGATGTTCCTTTGTCCTGGGATCCCCCTCCCTGAACCTTCTATTCAGCAAAGGAAAAGGGAAGGGATAAAAGCAACCAACAAAATAAAGAGTTAACAGTGACAACCAATGAACCAAATCACTTAAAATAACTCAAAAAGACACATCAAACTTTGGCCAAAACACAATTTTTTTCTGCGGTGGGGGAAAAAAGCAGCTCTGTTCTCATGTTGCTGCCTCACTCCTCTGCACTTAGAAACTAACCACGCTTACTCAAAGCACCATTTTTCACACTAACAATTTTAAAGCTTCACAAACAATGAACTATATTTTTTAAGAAATCCACAATTTTTCTGCTTACACACAGTTAAAATACACACATACAGCCTAGCTTACACAATTCAAGTGTAATGCCAGCGCTTCAAATTTCTTTGCCCTCCTGGGTGTAAATATCTCTTTTACTACTCAGGTGTAAACCTCAAAATTTTTTTGCAACTTACAAATGCAAAACTTTTGCCAACACACTCTCAAAAGCACACAAACCAAAACATGTACGGCACTCCACTGACCCACAATTCAAGCACACAAAGCTCACACAAACAAGCTGCACACTCAAACACACACATACATTCGGAACATGCAAACTGTGATCAAGCCCACAGAAGGAGTCACCACACACCGATACCCACAAGGTTGGTGACCCAAACTGGAAATTACCGCCAGGCCTCCTTTAAACCACAAATCAAACTGAAGCCACCACTGCTCCTGTGCCACAACAATACTGGCAATGCTGTTATTGCCACTGCCCAGCTCCGCCGATCCACTGCTGTGTGAGCTCTGCTCCCGGGGTCACGACCGGCCCGCCGCT
This sequence comes from Erithacus rubecula, assembly GCF_903797595.1. NCBI lineage: Eukaryota > Metazoa > Chordata > Aves > Passeriformes > Muscicapidae > Erithacus > Erithacus rubecula. The sequence continues at coordinate 6,006 of NW_027636160.1, forward strand.
ATCCCCCACTACGGGCAAGAGCTCCTGGAGCTGTTACCAGCCCCACCTGGAACAGAAACTAAAACCAAATTCCACAGAAACTTACAAACAAATTCACTTTAGGCTTTTTCACTGTGCATCTCGCAGTGTCTTACCAGTTTGCCCCTCTTACAGGTACCTATCTATAAGTTTTAAACATACCTTTTTGCCCATGTCTCCAGCAGTTCTAGTTCTGCTCCCTGGGGTGCCAGTGAGGAAAAGGAGCCCTCTTCCTAGGAAGATCCCAGGTGGGCACCCTAGAGGGGTCCCAAACCCCACTGGCCCCTTGGCCAGAGAGAACAGGGTCCCACCAGAGTAGTCAACTGATTTACCGAAATGGAATTATTGGTCTTATACTGATACTCAACTGTGACAGACAAAATACTCTCTAACAATTTAAAGTTAGAAAGTGCATGTTTATTCAGCGCTGGGCAGCAGCCTGAGGTAATCCTCTAATACGCACTGCCAAATCACAGGTGATCACAGAGTCTATTTATTAGCAAAGGAATCAAACAAATACATATTCATAATAACAGCCCCTCCCATTCCCTGCTTCCTATGATAATTAGCTTGAATAGCTATTAAAAATGATTGATTGACTTCTTAAATTAAGTCTGGGGTCATTTTCATGAGGAGGGGTCTTAAAAGGAGGAAGTAAGGCGAGTCTTCCTCACCCTCAACTCTTGACCTTTTCTATCACTGCCAATACAAATGATTTCTGGGGATAGTCCAATTTCCCAAAGAATGGGTTTCTGGTTGCATTGTCTATGTTCCTTTGGTTCTGCTCCCTCGTTTCATCTTTTCCCATTGTAAGCACAGCTGAGCAAACATGAAATGACAGACAATAATTTTTTAAGTTTCAGATAACTACTCCCTTCTGACTTTTAATTGTTTTCAGCAAGGTAACTAAAATCCTAATTTTCTAAGACTAGTGTTACGGTAGAGCTGATCTGGCATCCTGCTTGCCTTTTGTGTGACTTCTGTTTGCCTGAGTTACACCCTTTATCCATTTCTCTGGGGCTGTGCTGTTCTGTTCTACTGTCCTTGATAAGAGTAAATGTGGTTCTGTTCTCCTGTTCTTATCACAGTGCTCACCCCACATGAGGCGTGTCTGAAACCCCTCTGACTCTTGGGCTTGGGGTGGGCAAGTGCTCCTGAGAGAAAAGGACAGCTGTGCTGGACTGACCCAAGGGAAGTATCACACCATGCTCAGCAATAAACTAAGAGAAGCAGAAGGAAAAGGGGCATAGAAGATTTCTCTGCACAAATCCAGCACTCCAATTGTCTTTTTTTGCAGTCCATGGCTCCCCCGGGCTTTTTTTTTTCCTGGACCCTCCCTGCCAGGGATGTTTCTCTCTATACAGTCCTAACTACAGCCCAGTAATGAATCCAAATGGTTTCCCCAGTAAAATGGCCTCAAGGCACTGTTTGTGCCACCAGAACTGTGCCACCCCTGAGTGCAGATGATGGTGTTTGTGCTCACTTGGGTTCATCTCCCCACACACACACAGTGCACTGCTGAAATATTCTCAGTACACAGCAAACACACACTGGTCACTTGGTGTCCCTCCATGCAGGGACAAACAGCCTCCTGCAGGTGGAGCAGAGGCCAGTGCTGGGTATGGTGGTTGCAGGGGCTGGTGTGGGACAATTTCCCTGGGGCACCTTCCCAGGCTGTGCCCACAACAGACACAGCCCAGGCCCTGCTCTGCTGCTCCCTCAGGCCAATCCCAGGAGCTCTGGCTGTGCCAGGACACTGCTGTGTGCCCCAAGCACACTGCCCCTCTGCCCCAGGCACTGGGCTTTGCTTTGCCAGGGCATTCCTGGAGCACATTCCTGACAGCAGCTCTGGAGGAGAGCAAAGCCTTCCTGCCCTGCCCTCAGGAGATCCCTTTGCTGGTGGAGCTGCTGTGCTGGAGCCCAGCTGTGTCCCAGCAGTGCCCATGGTCTGTCCCTGCCTGTGCTCACAGCAGGGACACGCAGCAGGACAGTGACCAAGCTGCCAGAGCACTGAGGCCTCACAACCACAGAAGGGCTGGCAAGGATGGGGTGGAGTTGGGAAGAGCAGATGTGGGGAGAGCCAGGGCCATTGTCCATGGCTGTGCTGCTGTGCTGGGAGTCTCCTCCCTCCACCTCAGCTCACAGGCACTGCCCCTGTAGAGACAGAAAAGGGCTGAGGAAGAATCCTGGACACACAGGAAAGGGCAGGCCCTTGTTTTTATTTAAATGCACAGGGAAAATAGCTCTTGAAAGTCTGTGTTTTAGAAAAAAGTAGATATTAATAAAGCAATAGGACAACATCTTATACAAAACAGCAAGAGTAGCATAATTTACTAAAGAAAAAATGGACAAATATTGGGGGAGGGGGGGAAGGGATGGCAAAGAGTTACATTCTAAAGGCTCAGCAGAATAAAAGAGTGTTTAATGCTTCAGAAAATACAGAGTCATCATATTTTTCAAGGCACCCTTGAACTCCTGGTTCCTCAGGCTGTAGATGAGGGGGTTCAGGGCAGGAGGCACCACTGAGTACAGAACTGAGAGTGTCAGATCCAGGGATGAGGAAGAGAGGGATGGGGGCTTTAGGTTGGCAGATATACCAGTACTGACAAACAGGGAGACCACGGCCAGGTGAGGGAGGCAGGTGGAAAAGGCTTTTTGCCGTCGCTGTTCAGAGGGGATCCTGAACACAACCCTGAAGATCTGCACATAGGAGAAAACAATGAACACAAAACAACTGAGTCCTAAACAGACACCAACAGCAAGAAGCCCATGTTCCCTGAGATAGGATTTGGAGCAGGAGAGCTTGAGGATGTGTGGGATTTCACAGAAGAACTGGTCCAAAGCATTGCCATGGCACAAGGGCAGGGAAAATGTATTGACCGTGTGCAGCAGTGAATAGAGAAAGGCACTGCCCCAGGCAGCTGCTGCCATGTGGGCACAAGCTCTGCTGCCCAGGAGGGTCCCGTAGAGCAGGGGTTTGCAGATGGACACGTAGCGGTCATAGCACATGATGGTCAGGAGGGAAAGCTCTGCTGAAAGGAAAAAGACAAAGAAAAACATTTGAGCAGCACATCCTGAGTAGGAGATGTTCTTGGTATCCCAGAGGGAATTGTGCATGGCTTTGGGGACAGTGGTGCAGATGCTGCCCAGGTCAGTGAGGGCCAGGTTGAGTAGGAAGAAGAACATGGGGGTGTGCAGGTGGTGGCCGCAGGCTACGGCGCTGATGATGAGGCCGTTGCCCAGGAGGGCAGCCAGGGAGATGCCCAGGAAGAGGCAGAAGTGCAGGAACTGCAGCTGCCACGTGTCTGCCAATGGCAGCAGGAGGAAGTTGCTGATGGAGCTGCTGTTTGACATTTGCAGAGTCTTGCCATAATGATCTGTAAGAAAAGTAATCATGGAATAGTTTGGTTTGGAGAGGACTTTAAATATCCCAGCCCAGCTTGGTGGGACCCCTTTCTCCCCACTGCCTGCCCAGGGCAATGTTGCCTGGAGCTGTCCCTGCCAGCAGCTGCTTCCCTGTGCCCAGGGATGGGCCCTCCCACTGCTGCCAGAGCCCAGCCCAGCCCTGGGGGCTCAGCTCTGCCCTGCAGACCCCACCCAGCACAGGGCACTTCCCAGGGCCAGCTCTGTCCATGCAGGCTGTGTTGGCAACAACACAGCAGCCCTGAAAAGATACAGTGATGCTGCCTGTAAGGGACCCTGTGATGATATCTGTCACTGACTATTGAGATTTGAGAGAATTTTTAAAAATTTTTCTCATTCTGAACCGAGTGCAATTTCCCATCCAGGCAACCGAGAGCAGTAGATTAAATAGCAGGATTTTTCCTTTTAAGCAGGCCCTGCTTTGCTGTGCTCCCTCTATAATCTACTTAAAAATATTCTGCAGTAATGTCATGCTGGGAGCAGTCTTGAACAATGCAGTATCCTCACCACACAAGGAGAACACTTCCAAGCCATACGAGCTCTTTCATTCCACCCAGACCTTGTCCCCCAGTGCTGGGGCAGCTCCCTGGGCTGGCTGAGAGCTGTCCCTGGCTGGCAGCAGAGTCCCTGCCCCAGCACAGTGCCCTGGGCTGCAGGACCCTGCTCTGCAGCACAGCCCTGGGCACCCCTGGCTGCTCTAGACAAGAGAGAATCAGAGAATGTACTCACAGAGTCTGCAGGCATTGGGATGTTCCAGCTTTAGGAGATCACTGCAGGAGCTGCAGCTGCCTTGTCCTGCAGCCAGAGGCTTCCTGTGTCAAGGGCTAGGGATGATTATGCTCCATTCACTTCTGAGCATCTTCCCAGCCCTGACTGATTGAAGTTCTCTGTGCCTCTGCGCTGTGCCTGGGGTGGCTGCAGGCAGTGCCCCAGCCTTTGTGGACTCTGAGAAGAGCTGCTCATCAAGAGAAATGTGCTTTTGAAGCTCTTTTTATTAGCTAGGATGGCCCTCTGTGCCAGGAGCCCAGCCCAGCTGAGCAACACAAACATAGAAAAAAGACTTTTAATGACCCTCTTGGGGTTTGTGCTGAAGCCCTAAACATCAGTGCCTATGAGGGAGCTGGAGAAACCTCTCAAGAACTCCAAGTCAGAATCAAACTACAAAGTTTCTTCAAGTTTTAATGGGTCCCACTGAGGGACACAACTGAGAAAGTGTTCCCAAGCCTCAATCAGAGTCAAGAATTGGAGGCAGAGATGACAGGTGGGGACAAAGAGAAACCAAGTCTTGGTGCCCTGGGGCACAGCAGGGTCTGTGCCACCAAGGGCTGGGAGGAGACACCTTGTCCTGAGCCACTGGGGCCTCCTGGCACAGCCCCAGCAAGGCTGGGCACTGTCACCCCTTGTGCTGCCTCAGCATCCCCCCACATCCCAGTGGCCTCAGGGATCTGCTGGGACCAGTCCCTGGGGAGCCTTGATCAGGAATGGCCTTGAGTGTCTCCTTCATGCTCCCAGGGACTGCAGGTTTTTCAAAGGACTTTGGGTTTTGCTTTTGCCTTGGAGTCTCTGAGAGCTTTGTATAATCATGGCCTCCAGTTATCTGCTTTAATTAGTCACTTGAGAGCCTTTCTCAGTAACAGCACTCAGTGGGGCTCATTAATGCTTCAAGGTACTTCAGTTTTTTAAGGTACTTTCCATTTTCCTTTCTTTGAGTCTCTGAAAAAATTTTGTGCAATCATGGCCTCAGATTCTCTCCTTCAAGGAGTTCATGAGGAGCCTGTGTTGGGGATGGACCTCAGAGAGACTCATTAATGCTCTGAGATGCTTTGGGTTTTTCTTCTGACTTTGATTCCTGGAAAGGTTTGTGCAATCTCCTCTCAGGTGTGAGGTTCAACGTCTCAGCACCAAAGGCACCATGAGGATCACTGGGATCAAGCAAGTCCTGACAAAGCAAGTCCTGCCTTGATTTCCCTCTGGTCTGGTGCACTTCATTAGGGAGATTTCCTGTTACGAAGAAATATTTCAAAGAGCTTCTAAGAAATTCACATTCCTGTTTTAAGGAGTATATTTTATTACTGTTCTCTTTAGAGCAGAGGTGATGCAGCATTCTGTGATTGATATTGAGTCCATGTTCTCTCCTCAGGAGGTCTGTCCTGCTCAGAGAAGCTGTGTCTTGAGGTCTGACCCACTGTGGACGATCTTGCTCCACATTCCCCAACCCCATGTTGTCTGTCTTCATTCACCTGGGACCTGCTTTGCTGGATAACTGACTGCAGTCAGGCCAAAAGACGTTTTCTTGGTTTTTTTAAGTAATCCAAAACTTTTAAGTTTCCCCATCGAAAAGAGACACACTCTTCAGGTGTGTGCCAAGCCCAAGGTGCCACCAAGGAGGTTCCCCTTCTCCAAGGCAGAACCCTGCAAGGAATGTTTGAGACCTTTGCACTCCTTGGTTCCACAAGGCATTGCTATGTCAGCACAGACTCTTGGTTCCATGAGGCTCCGTACATTTGCAATGGATATTTGGTTCCATGGGGCCTTACAGTGTCACAATGTTCTTTTTGGTTCCATGAGACTTTAATCTGTCAGGTGGACTTTTGGTTCCTTGACATTCAGTACTCTAAAAATTATCTCTGTAGTTTCAAAGTGTCACAATGGACCCTTGGTTCCATGAGGTTCCTCAGTATCAAAAAGGAATCCTTGGTTCCATATGGCCCCACAGTGTCACCACAGTGTCTCCTTGGTTCCACAAGGCTGTGCAGTTTCACAATGCCCTGTAGGTTTCATGAGGCCCCACAATGTCACAGTGGACCCTTGGTTCCATGAGTTTCTTTAGTGTCACAATATTCTCCTTGCATCTGCAGTGTCATAATAGTTCCTTGGCTTCACATGGCCCTGTTGTGTCACAATGAACCCTTGGTTCCATGTGGCCCCACAGTGTCACCTTTTTCCTGTGACAACCAGCAGCAAACCCCACTGCCAGGGTCAAGTGCCTGGGAAGAAGGAGGAGGCGGGGGGACATTTGGAGTGATGGTTTTTGTCTTCCCAGGGCACAGTGCTGTGGGGTGCGGCCCTGCTGTCCTGGAGATGGCTGAACACCAGCCTGCCCATGGAAGGGGGAAGACACAACAACCTCTGTCCATGGAACTACAACAGCAGAGAGGTCAGGCTGAAGGCTGGGTTTAAAAGACTGTCAGCAGCACAGAACACATCAATCTGAGAGGAAAGATGTGTGCTAATGTCTTTACAAATCATTTGATGGGTGAAGGGATGCGTGTTTAGGCCTTTGAAATAGATCATAAGGTTTCTACTGACTTTGGGCAGCAGGTTTGTTACTGGGCCCAGATAGCTCGGCTCCTGAAACAGACAAGGGTCTGCACAAGGATGAACTTCTGAAAATTGGGGGGAAATGCCAGGTTCAAGGGGGATATGGAATGGCAGGTTTGGGGAGGCTGTACATTCCTATTACCTCAGCCAATGGGGAAAGGAAGAGGGCAACATGCAGCCAGGAGTTTAGCATTAAAGGAAGCTGTGCCCTCTGAAACCTCAAGAGAGGAAAACCCAGTGGGCGTGTGCTCCAATGAACTCTCTCTGCTTGTTCAGAAGAAGTTGAAGGGCTCCTCTGTCTCATTTTTGGACATAAACTTTTGGCATTTCTGGATTTTCCTGACAGTGGCAACATGGAATCTCATGGAACCAAGTGTCCACAGTTCCATGGTGCAACCTCATAGAACGCTGGAGACCATTGTGTCACAATGGGAACACATGGAACAAAGGCTCCATAGTGACACTGCAGGGCCACATGGAATGCAAGAGATCATCCTGATGGAATGGAAACTCATGGAACTGAGTGTCCACTGTTTTACAGCAGGTCCTCATGGAATCCAAGAGACCATTGTGATGCACTAGAAATGCATGGAATGCATTGTGACAAAGCTGGGCCTGATGCAACCAAGGAGACCCCTGTGATGCAATGAAACCTCAAGGAATCAAGAGCCAATTGTCAACACATCAGGCTCTCATAAAACTAAAGAGAACATTGTGACACAAAGGATTCTCATGGAACTGCAGCCCCATTGTGAGAATTGTGACCTGATGGAAACACTGGGACATCTCCAGCCTTGGAGGAAGCAAGTGTCCACTGTGACACAGCAAAGCCTCATGAATTACAGCAGAGCACAGTGACTCCGTGGGATCTTGGGGAACCAAGAGTCAGCTGTAAACACAGAGGAGACTCATGGAACCCAGGAGGTCACTGTGATTCCACACTGTCACAATGGAGTCCTCCTTCTGTGAGAATCCATTTCCCCACAGTGTTCTCCTGGGTTCCAAGCTGTGCCTCAATGGCCTCTTGCTTCCACAAGCCATGGCACAGTCCCACTTGTCCCTGGGTTCCATGAGGCTGTGCCATGTTCACAACTGACGGTTGCTTCCCTGAGATTCCATTGTGTCACAATGGTCCCCGTTTTTCCATGAGGCTGTGCTGAGTCACAATGGACACTGGATTCCACAAAACCTGGCCATGTCCCAGGGGCACCTGTGTCCCATGAGGCCCCACTTGGTCAAAGTAGAGCCTTGGATCTGTGAGATTCCAGGTTGTCCCAATGGTCTGCTGAGTTCCATGAGGCTGTGCTGTGTCACAATGCACACTGAGTTCCACGTGCCCTGGCAACATCCAAGTAGCACCTGGCTTCCATGAGGCCCCACAGTGTTTCCAGCTGACACTTGGTTTCCCCAGACTGCCTTGTGTCACAGTGCTCTCCTGGCTGCCATGAGGCCCTGCTGTGCAATAATGCAGCCTTGTTTCCACTGGGCCTGGCAATGTCCCAGTGGCACCTGTGTGCCATGAGGCCCCATTTGGTCAAAGTGGATCCTTGGGCTGATGTGGATGAGGGTCCATAGTGATGCAGAGTCCTCAGGCAGGTGCAAAGGTGAATACTTTATTGCAAAAACCAGGCCTTTTAAAGCAATGAGACTATTATCAGTTGCACTGTTTTAAAGCATAACAAACATACTGGCTTACCTTCTGTCCATCTGTAATTAAAGCTCCCTCAATTGTCATCTCACCTTTTGCTGTTTCTTTTGCCTCTCTGTCTGCCCACTCATTTCCTTTCTGCAATTCCGAGCTCACCTTCTGATGTGCCTAAATGTGTATAATTGGTACTTGCTCAGGTAGCTGAACTGCTTCCAGTAGCTGCAATATTTCCTGCACATTTCACTTTTTTCCTTTGTGAGTTTAACAGTCTACTTTCTATCCAGATGGCTGCATACGCATGTACAACTCAAATGCATACCTTGAGTCTGTATAAATATTTATTTTCTTTCCTTTGTGATTTCTTAGACATGGGTTAGAGGGATTATCTCAGCTTTTTGTTCAGAGGTATCTATTGACAAGGGTCCAGACTCTATTACCTCTTTGCAGGTGCTAACTGCATACCCAGCATGTCACTTTCCACTGATGACATCACTGCTTCCATCAGTGAACCAGATTCTGTGCCATCCAAAGGGGTGTCCTTCAGATTAGGGAGGCTGGAGTAGGAGGCTTCAATAGTCTCCAGACAGCCGTGGTGTACCGGCTCCTCTTGATTTCCACTAAGGAAAGAAGCTGGGTTGATAATGTTAGTTCCAACTACCTCTACATTGTCTTGTTCCACCATAATGGCTTGGCATTTCAGGAGCCTTTGTGGGGAGAGCCAGTGCCTGCCCTTTATTCCAGAACTGCAGACACTGTGTGAGACAGCAGTACAGTCATTTTCTGTCCCAAGGTGGATTTGTGTACACCTTGAATATTCAGCACCACTGCTGCAAGGGCTCTGAGGCATGCTGGCCATCCCTTGGCTGTTGTGTCTAGTTGGTTGGAGAAGTAAGCAGCTGCTCTCTGGTATGGACTCAGGTCCTGGGCCAGTATCCCCAGGGCAATTCCCTGCTTCTCACAGGAAACCAGAAAGAATGGTTTACTCACACCTGGGAGTCTGAGAGCTGCAGCTGACATAACAGCATTCTTCAGCTGGTGAAAGGCCCACGTGGCCTCTTTTTGTCCACTGGAGTCCAGGCTACACATGCTTCTTTTATCTGGGTGGCTATGAGGATATTGCCCATGTACTTCAGTAACTTTCCTTCCAGGAATTCCAGATCTTTGGCAAGTTGTTCCCCAAAGGGAGTAGGAGAGTTTTTAAATCCCAGAGGCAATACCATCCATATGAGCTGGGATCTCTGCCCACTTTTCGAGTTGTCCCATTCAAACACAATTTTTTTCTGGCTGTCTTCATGGAGATGGAGGCAAAAGAAAGTATTTTTCAAGTCTAAAACGGTAAGCCAAGTAAGCTCTGGTGTTAGGCACATTAGCCAAGTGTATGGGTTTGCTGCCATGGGATAGAGATCACAGTTATTTTGTTAACAGCCCTTAGATTCTGTACTATCTCATATGATTCATCTGGTTTTTGGACTGGTAAAATGGAAGTGTTGAACTCAGATGGGCACTCTTCTAACAACCCGTATTGCAAGAAGTTTTTAACTATTGGACTAATTCCTTCCCTATCTTCCTTTTCCAAGGGGTACTGTTTAATTTTAACTGGTTGTTTTCCTTCCTTCAGTTGAATTACTATAGGAGGTGCATTTTTCACCCTCCATGGTACATTGGAGGTCCACACTCCCATAAACACTTGATTTATAATTTCTTCATTAAATTCTCCCTCCATATGAGCAGCTGTTAACATTAAAATTAATCCCTCTATGTACTGTTCATAATTTATCTCCAGAATAACCTCCACATTTTAAAATTTAATGGTTACTTGTAATTGTTCTAACAAGTGTCTCCCCAAAAGTTGTCTCAGGAAACTGGGCAGATAGAGAAATTTATGAATATCCCATTGCTTTCCAAGCCTATACCTTAATGGTTTGCAAAAATATGCTTTTTAAAGTTGGGCAGCCCCTCCTATTACTGTAATATAATCCTTGTCCACAGGTGCCATAGTTTAATTCAGAACTGAATATGTTGCCCCCATGTCAACTAGAAATTCCACCTTTTTTTCCCCTTTCTCCCCAGATTTAACTTATAACCAGTGGATCTCCTTCAGTGAGATCTCCTGGTCCTCCTCAGTCTTCTTTCACATGTGCAATCACTTTTCCTTTTTTCCAGTCTCTCTTTTCCTGAGGGTCACCCCATCTTCATTCTGGACATTAATTTTTCCAGTGACCATATTTCTTACAGATCACATGCTGCTCTCTGCCCAAGTGGGACAGACCTTGTCTAGGTGATCCCTGTCTGCATCTTCCTCTCTCCCTCTCACTTATGACAGCTACGAACTTCCTCATTCCTTGTTTATATCCTTCTTCCTGGTTACTAAAGACTCTCCACACCTTGTCCAGCAGTCTCTCTAAGTTCCTCCCATCCTCCCCCCTAAGGTTTGGAAGTTTACATCTTATGTCATCCATAGATTGACCCAGGAATAAATCAACAAGCTGTTGTATCCCTACATCAAACCCAGGGTCCAGTGATGTGTGGCAGCCCATTACATCCCTTAATTCATCGAGGAATTTGGATGGTGACTCAGAGGGCCCCAGCTTGATTCAATATAAAGCTGACCAATTCATAGTTTTGGGAATGGCCCTTTCCATCCCCTTTGAAAACCATTCCTGATAACTTTCCAACTCTCTCGATTCAGCTGATCTGTTTGGGTCCCACCGTGGATTTTGGAATGGGAAATAATCTTTCACATCCAATTGCTGGGTTTTGTAATAATCTTCTGCCAGATCCACTGCTGTTTTTATAATTAATTATTTTTTGGTCTTGGTCACTGCATCCACTAATAATTGCATATAGTGCCAATCTGGATTGTGTTGTTTTGTTATATACCGCAGATATTTACCAGTGTTAACTGGGTGACTGCATAATTTTTAGCAACCTTTTCCCATGCCTCCACATTGATTGTGGAGAAAGGAATTTTAACCAATACCATTTCTCCCTCTGGTCCCACTGCCTTTCATACAGGTGCCTGAAATATCTTTGTTGTCTAGTCGGGTGTGTGGTCAGAGGAGAGTCTGCATCCCCTGAGTCTGCATCCTCATCCTCATCCTCATCCCTTTCCTGTCTTATGTGGGGAGACTTGAGAAAATTGTCCTCCAGATCTCGCTCCTGAGTCACAATCTGGTAAACCTTATCTGATTTTGTACATCTCTGCCCTATACTGCACACTGAACAACACCACTCAAGCTTTCCTCTCTTATTCTCCTTCTCCTAGGGCCAATACCAGAGGGTCAGATGGAGCCTTGATCCCACAGTCCCTCTGCCATTCAGGGCCATCTCAAAGGGAGAAAAGGGTATCGGCGTATGATACCTCTCCCACTTCTCTCCTAAGAAGTAGCACGAGCTGTAATGGTGTGTTACAATCCAAAGTTCCACTAGGTGTCCACTTTGCTCAATTGTCCAATTTATATAAAGGGGCACGAGTCCTTGAAGAATCTAATAAGGTCTCTCTGTTTTCTGAATCCCCTTGCCCAGCAACATCTTTCCAATGTGCAATAATACAGCCTAGTGGACTGCCTTTAGGGATCCTCTACTTTGTTCAGTTCCCATTACCTCCTCCTTCTTGTCCTGTCCCATTTCCACCCAAATCTCTCTTTGCAATCTCTCACAGTTCTTTCCCAATCGTCCTCCCACACACATGCCCAGGTTGCAGGGTTTGAATGTGATTTGCCACAAACTTTAGGATCTTAGGTTCAAAATCAGCTTGGTTAGGATGCCTCCATTTACACTGAGGGCATAGAGCTTGTCGTCTCTCAGAGAAGCAATACCAACGTTTTTCACAAGTCCTACACTGTAACAGTAACCACACGGTGTGCCAAACTCTAGAAGCCCCAAAATGCCCCATAACACCAGCAAAAACAAGCTATTCCACCTGTCTCTTGAATGTCCAGATCCTCTTACGTAGCCTGTTCCCAATCCAAATCTACCAACCTCCCTGTTGAAGTTCTATATATACCATCCAGATAAAATTGAGCATTTCCTCTTTCTATACAATAGTTCACTGGATTCAGAAATTCCCAAGGATCCTGCCCAAACCACTGAGGGAGGGGGATCCTTTCTATTCATCAATTCAAAATGTGCTCAAACCACCACACTGTAATTCTGACAGTCCATAAATATGAGCCCCTTGTATCTTAAATTCCCGAGGGTCAAAGACACAGCAGTGCAGATAGAAGTTCCTTTAATTTCTCTTGTCAAGATCACATTGTCTTTTCACCCCTTTCACTGGTCCGGTTCCCCTCTGTATTTAAAACTCTCCTGGTTCACGCCGAAGACACATGGAAAGAGCCTGCCTACACAGCTGGGCTCTTTCAGCTTGGGGTCGATCCCCAACAGCCACTTCTGAGCAAACTCAAACAAAGCAGCCAACAACACAGTCAGAGTAACAACACAGAACAAGATTACCAGTTTACTGCAATTATAACTTTTGTCACAAGACGGCAGCATTACTCTAAAATACACAATCACCAGCAGTGGCAGGGGACCGAACACCAAGACTTACAGGAAATACCATCCCCCACAAACAGGCATTCCCCCCACATAACCTGAATCCCAAAGTCAAAATCACTGCAGGGAAGGGTATATCTCTATTAAGGGACTGTGATAAATGTGATTCATGCTAACTAAATTGTAACTATATTAGCAAAATTATTGCTTCATATCAATAGAAAATAATTGTTGCAAAGCAAAAAGAACATCACGGAACAGGCTGTGATATTGCTGAGTGGGCTGTGACAGCACTGGATGGTTGTGTGACACCATAGAGAGGGCAGTGAGGTCACAGAGGAGACTGTGCCATCATAGAGGGTGGATCTGTGATATCAGACAGCAGACTGTGACATTACAGAGCAGCTGTGTGATGGCCCAGAGACGGCTGTGACATCAGAGAGTGTGTTCTGCCATCACGAAGTGGCTATGTGACATCAGAGAGGGGCTGTGACATCCTGGAGCAGGCTGCGACATCACAGAATGGCCGTGTGACATCCCAGGGCAGATTGTGTGACATCACAGCAATGACTGTGACTTCACAAATCACAGAGGCTGAGTGACATCACAGGGGCTATATGACATCACAGGGCAGTGTGACATCACAGGGGGCTGTATGACATGACAGGGACAGTATGACATCACAGGGGCTGTGTGACAGCACATGTGGCTGTGTGACATCACTGGGGGATGCGTGACATCACATAGCTTGTGTGACATCACAGGACTGTGTGACATCATAGGGTGCTGTGTGACATCACAGGGGCTGTGTGACATCATAGGTTGTTGTGTGACATCACAATGACTGTGTGACATCATAGGGTGCTGTGTGGCATCCCAGGGCTGTGTGACATCACAGGGTCTGTGTGACATCATAAGGTGCCATGTGACATCACAGGGGCTGTGTGACATCATAGGGTGCTGTGTGACATCATAGGGTCCTGTGTGACATCACAGGGGCTGTGTGACATCATAGGGTGCTGTGTGACATCACAAAGCTGTGTGACATCATAGGGTGCTGTGTGACATCATAGGGTGCTGTGTGACATCACAGAGCTGTGTGACATCACAGGGCTGTGTGAGGTCACTGGGGAGGTCACTCTGCCCCGTTCCCCCCTCACAGTCCCCCAGAGGAGTCCAACGCTGCTCATGCACAGTGGGGTCCCCTGTCCCCCCAGGTCCCCCCGCCCCCCATGCCGCAGCCTCCCCAGGGGATGTTCCATGAGATCGACCCCAGAGCCTGACACGGGGACAGGGGCCGGGCCCTGGGGGTGGCACAGGGGGACAGGGACCCCCCGGCAGCATCCCCGTGTCCCAGGGCCAGAGCCTGGGCCAGGGCTCCTTCACCCTGTTATGAGCCAGGGGCTGAGAGCATTTAAAAAATCCCCAGCACAGGATCAGCAAAAAACAGATTTAATATTGAGCTGCAGCACTGTGATAAATGATCTCCCCTGAAGGTTGCAAATGAGGATTGTTAGAGAGTTGGAATTGTCACTTACCTTATCATGTGATACACTGTTCTGTATGACCCCTGTTCATTCTTTAATCCGGTTGTTGTATTCCCTTCATTAAATCCAGTTCGTTGTATTCCCTGTTCCAGTTTGTTCCCTGTTACTTCCCAATTCCGCCCTCTCCTCTACCTCATTTCCGGCCTGGCTGCTGCTGCTCCCCTCCTGTCCATCAATTGAAAGAACGCGCCCAACATGTAAAATTGCAAAGCTCCTGAAACACCACTCTTCAGGGGAGTTCCCTTGAAGAGAAAAAGCCCCTCGAACAGCGAGCCAGTACAAGATTTGGGAACCCTCTGGACACCATACAGTCAGCTACGGACCAACTGCTAAAAATTGCCTTCGTCCTCCAGTTTTAAGCTCACCATCTTATGAAAAGCGAATTTACATACAAACAGCTCTAAACATCACTGGACACAGCAAGTCCATGTGCAGCCCCACGAGCTTGGAAGCACACACCCCCGTTACTGTGAGAGTTCACAGGATGTTTGTGGTACCTCGTTTCTGGCGTGGCTAGGCAGCAGTACCACGGTAGAACATCCCCTTGGGTTCTCTGCTGCTTCTAGTAATAAAGAGCTCTGTAGTTAAAGGCTTCGGTTCTGGGCACGGGGCTCTCCGGCCGCTCTGGGATTGATGATCACCCACAGCAAAGGGAGAGAACAGGAGAAAGAGAGAGAAGGAGATTGGCAATCAGGGCTCGCAGTCGCAGCGCCCAGTCCTGCTCCGCCGGGGCTCGGAGCCGCAGCCGCAGGAAAAAATGGATCCGCGGCTGGCGGTGCTCGCCCCGCTTTGGGCCGAAGGCGGCGGGTTGCAGGCAGAGCTGGAGCGCAGGCCCCGGGAGCTGAGCACAGCCCGGCCCGGGGGTCCTGCAGTGCGCGGCCGAGGAGGCTCCCGAGGGATCCCGGGAGGGAATCCAGGGGAATTCCCGGGAATTGCCCCGTGCCCTCCCCCCGCTTTTGCCCTCGGGAGCTTTTGCTTTTCCCTTCCGCAGCGGCAGCAATGCCGGGATCTGCCCGGCGACCGGTGACGCCTCTGCAGACTCGGGCTCCCATTGGCTGGCAGGAAAGAGGGGCGCCAATGGCGGGGCCGGAGGCTGCTCAGGGGGCGGAGCCGCAGCCGAGCAGCGCCATGGCTCCAGCGCTGGGGATGGGGCGCTCCTGGGGGCCCCGGGGGGCGGCCAGAGCTGAGGGGGACCCCCGGCCCCGGGACTCTTTGATCGCCCATTCCAGAGCACGGAGAAGCCCCCACACCCCCATTCCCAGGCGCCTTGATCCCCCCGAACCCTCATTCCCGGCCATGCGTTCCACCCTGCACCCCCTGATCCGGCACCCCTTTCCCGGCCCTCCCGCCTCTCCTGGCCCGCAGAGTCCCCTTCTCCTTGACCCAGAGACCCCCTGCACCCCTATTCCTGCCTTTCCCACCACCCAGCCCCTCCTTCCCTCAACACTGGGGACACCCTTGACCCCTATTCCCGGCCATCCCAGCTTTCCCCGCCCTGTGCTGCAGGTGGGGACACCGGGGACCCTTGGAGCTCCCTTTGCTGGATACAGAGAACCCCTGCTGCAGGAGGCTTCTACCTGTGCCCTCCTGTCCCACGGCAGCGTCCGCGGATCCCATGGGCTCGCAAAGGACGGCCGGGAATTCCTCTCCTTCCAGCTGCGATCCGGGACATTCGTGGTGGCCGCCGGCGCTGCCCAGGTCACCAAGAGGTGCTGGGAAACTGAGGAGATCGAGACTGAGGAATTCACAGATGACCTGGGGCACACCTGCCAGGAATGGCTCTGGAAATATGGCAGGGATGAAACCAGAAGGGGAAACCCACGCAAGTTCCCTCCTGGAGTGCTCTGCCTGGGGTGTTCTGTGCAGTGCGGCAGACAGTGAGAAACACTCCTAGGCTGTCACTCATCACAGTTCTCAGGGGTTTGGGTGAGATGCCTGCAGCAGATCCAGTGCTGAGGGGAGTTCAGGGGGGGTCCCTTAGCATTTGGGGTCCCCTGGAATTTGCAGAGAATCCCCCGGTCCCCCCAGGATATCCCTGTGCATGCTGGCGCTGCCCAAGCGCAGTGAGAAGGTTCATACCCAGCACGGGGTCCCCAGCTCTGTCACTGGCATCGCCCAGGTACCCCCAAAACCTCTCAGGAACCCCAAACCCCCTGGGGCTCCGCTGCTGGAATCAATGAGAATGATGTTGCACTTTTAAGTGGAGTTTCAGTGGGGGCCTCCAGTTGAGGGCTCTTTAAAGCAGCGATGGTAGAGACAATCCCTAAAATCCACCCTGGGGGCAAAACATCCCCTACAGGGGGTTGTAGCGGGGGCTCCCCTGCAAATGTCACTTTAAGCCATCATGATCACCCCTTAAAAGGAGCCTTTGGGGCTGCGGCCCCACAAATACCCTAAAATGGAGAGGAAAAAGCATCCTTGTAGTGGTGGGTTCCCCCCCCCCAAAAAAAACTTAAAAAGAGAAAAATTCCTCTTTAAATGGACCTGAAGAGCCTTAAATGCCCTCACAGAGGGACAGGATCCCCTCCTCTGCTGGGGCCACTCCGAGCCGGGAACTCTCCCGTTCGCTGCACTCGGGGGAGCCCCGAACGACGACGGGTCCTGGGCTGAGCCCCCCACTCAGCCGGGGGTGTGGAGGGAACTGGGGGGGGCTGGGACGGGGCTTGGGGGTCCTGGGGTTAACTGGGGACCCTCAGTGGGTCCAACTTCCGGCTGTCCCCCCTCTCCCACCTCTTTCCCATTTTCCTCTACAAAGGTCTGATCCTCCCAGCCGGGTTTGGGGGTCACCGGGCATTTTCCCTTCATGTATCGGCCCGGCCACGTGGCCAGAGGGTTGGAGGAAGGGGAGGAGGAGGAGGAAGATGAGAGACAGAGGAAGAGGAAGGATAAGGAGGATCGAGAGGAGGCACCACGTGCGTTCCCCGCTGTCTGTATCCGCAGCTCCTTCACCCCCAGACCATCGCCCCCCGCATCCCGCAGGCGCCCGGGGAGGGGGAGCTCGCCCCAAATATCCTGGGTGGGTTTTTTGAAGGGATATTTGGAGATTGCACGAAATATATTTGGGGCTCCCTATTTAATTCTTTCTGCCTGTGCGGGCGGCATGATGTTTGGAGCTTGCAGTGGTCCAGAGCTGAGTCGCAGATGCCCCTCGGGGGGACATCAGGGGGTCCCCAGGAGGTGTTTTTGGGGGTCCTGTAGTGGTGGCGGCAGAGCAATGGCCGAGCACCGCAGCCGCTCTCGCAGGTGTCCCCTGGGCTCTGCGGCGCCGCGGGGACAGAGCCCGGGGCGGGGCTGGGTCCCTGCTGCCAGCAGGGCGCTGCCGAGGCTCCAAACGCTCCTGCAGCTCTGGCAGCCTCGGGGCCGAGCCCATCCCTGGGGATCCTGGGCAGTGCCCTGCACCCTCTGCGAGGAGAACCTTGCCCAAAAATCCAACCTAAATCCCTCCTGGCACAGCTCCAGCCGCTTCTTGGGTGCTGTCCCTGTGCCAGGGTACAGACCCTGGGGCTGTTCCTACATTATTAATAAAATGTTATCATTTGTGAATTATTCAATTATTATTCTTACTCTTACTCACCTTGCTCTTTCTAGTTTTTTCTTCTTGTCTTCCAATATGTACTTTAAAGTATCTAATATTATTCTATACTTATTTTTTTCATGTTCTTCAGGCAGCAGGATCAGCCCAGCCCCAGAGCTGTCGTGCTGCTGCAGTGCTGTGTGCGCTGCTCTGGCTCTTTGGCTGCACAGCCCCGTGCAGCTGCTGCCACAGGGATGTGTCAGGAGCAGCACAGAGCTGCTGCTGCCTCAGCTGGGGCTGCACTGGGGAAACCCCTCCCGGCCTGCACAGGGTGCTCAGGGCAGGCAGGGCTGCTGAGAACACACCCGGCCTGGCTCCAGGGAATCAGCCCTGAGAGGATTTCGGAAGGAATTTTCCCTGGGAGGGTGGGCAGACCCTGGCACAGAGTGCCTAGAGAATTCATGTGACTGGGAAATTATTAAGTATCAATATTACAATATATTGTATATTCATGTATTTGTATCATATACTTTAATATTAATACACAATATGTAATAAAAACAAATTTGTTAGACTTTTTTTGTTCATCCAATTTTATTTTCATTTCTGTATTTTTAAATCATCGTTCTTTTTATAATTCTCTTTGTTTCTACCTGCTCTTCTTAGTTATTCTAACTACTTGTTATATGCTATTGTATCTATTCTTCTCTGCTTCTTCTATGTGTTCCTTAATTCTTATTCCTATTCTTATTCCTATTCTGATTCCTAATCATCTATGAAATCTTAAATTCTTATGACTATTCTTCTCATTTTAAATCCATACAACCATTCTTCTTATATGTATTTTGAAATTATTTTTGGTCTTCTCCATAATCTTAGTGTTCATCTTCATCATCTTCATCGTAATCTGCTTTGTTGTCATCATCTTCTTCACTTTTGTCTTCTTCTTCATTGTCTTGGTTGTCATCTGCCTTGTCGTCATTGTTGTCTTCATATTCTTCATCATCTCCATCTTCCTTTTCTCCTCCATCTCCCTGCGCTGCCACACCAGAGGAGCGGGATCAGTGGGAGCGGGGCCGTCCCGTTCCAGCCCCAGCCTGGGGGAGCCGAGCCGGGCAGGGAAAGCACAGCCAGAGACTCCATGCGAGCTGCTTGGTGTGCCTGCACAGGAGGGCAGAGCCACAGGGCCACCAGGGCTGAGCCTCCTGCTGCACGGAGCTGCTCCTCATCTCCCTCAGTGCTTGGGCCGTGGCCTCAGGCAGGGACAGTGGAACAGCCCCTGCAGCGCCCGCAGCGCCCGCCTGGAGCGGGAGGGACGTTTCCTGGGGGCACACGGCTGCCCATGGAGGGCCTGGGTGGGAGAAGCCGCGTGTCCCACGGGGGCTTGGCCCTGCAGGGAGGCAGACGAGGCACGGAGCGGCCCTGGGCTGCACGGCTCCGCTTGCTGCTCCTCACCCCAGGCCTCTTGAGGGACAGGCACTGGGAGCCCCTCTGCCACAGAATCTCTCCATCGGCTATTTCTGTTCCCTGTCCCATCCTCTGTATCTCCATCCCATATTCTCTCTCCAGTTGCTATTTCCATATTCCCTGTTGTGAGAGTCCATCTGAGCCTCTCGTCTGTTTCTGCCCAACGACCCTCGCCTGAGCCCTGCGCTGGCCAGGGATGGGAGGAACGCCAAGTGACTGTTCCGCAGGTGATGCCTACCAGGACTGGTTTCTCATGACAACTAGTCACGGAGCGCTGAATCAACAAAGCTCCCACAGATGGAAGAACAATGGACTGGTCCAGTATGGGCTGCCCTGCGTGTGTTCATAACAGCAAAGATGGTTTGGTGTGCCTTGAAGCGTCCTGTTTCCACCTGTTCCTCAGGGTAACGATCTCCACATACAATAGTCCATAAATCTTCCCACCTTTTGGCCAGAAACCACTCGCTTTGGGAAAGGACTATAAAAGTGACTTTCTCAGAGGAGACCCCTGAGATCCCCCCAGATGGCATCAGACATCTATTGGCTGCTCCACGAGGATTCATCTGCCCGTCTTGGTAGCTATAATCCCGACCCCTCTTTCTCTCTCTCTCTCTTTCTCTCTTTCTGTCCCACTATCACATTTTGGTTGGCACTAAATAAAGTGCATTTCTGCAAAAGTAAACTGGTTTTGTCCCCTGCTGTGTCTTTTGTGCTCTGAGATCCATAAAAGAACCAGTCACAACTCCCGCTTGGGTTGGGCGGATTGTGACAGCAACACAGAAGCTTCTCTGTGTCCCTCAGTACTTCAAAGTGCTTCTAATGAATATACATTCTCATGTAAAAGATGTATTTTATTCAATTTCTCTTTAGAGCAGAGGTGATTGCAGCATTCTGTGATTGATATTGATCCATGGTCTCTCCTCAGGAGGCCTGGCCTGCTCAGAGAAGCTGTGCCTTGAGATGTGATCCAATGTGGACAACCTTGCTGCACATTCCCCAGCCCCATCCTGTCTCTCCTCACTCACCTGAGACCTGCTGTGCTTGGAGAATTGGCTGTACACAGCAAAGAGTATAAAATAGTTTAGGTTGCTACAAGACAAAGTTTCCCCATTGTAAACAGACACCCTCCTCAAGTGTGTGCCAAGCCCAAGGCACCACCAAGACCCCTGCAGAGCTGCCCTGGGCCAGCTGGGAGGGTGGATCATCATCCCAACCTGCCCCGGGCCATTGCGAGGGACTGTGGCCATGGACACTGCACTGGCCCCACTGCTGGGTTTGGGTGCCACGGCAATGCTCATCAGCCCAGGTTTCCTTGGAAAGCACCCCAAGGCCCCGTTTCTGCAGTCAGGCTCCAGGGCCACTTGCATGCAGAGCTGTTGTGTCCTCGGCTGCCCCAGCACCCTCAGGACAAAGCGGTGCCGGGGCTGTTCCCGGGACAATGGCACTGACGCTCCTGGATGAGCTCAGGGGCCATGGCAGCAGCCACAGAGACCCTTCCTCAGTTTGGTGCCAGACAGCCAAGGCCTGGAGCCATTGTGATGGCTGCTTGCCATGGAAACCTGCCCTGGGCCCCTTGCTCAGGGCTGGAGTCACTGCCCAGAGCCAGAGGGGATCCCTGGCTGGGGGCTTGTGCCGTGGCACCTGCCCTGTGCCGCGCCGGCTGCTCAGGCGCAGCGGGACCAGCAGCACAGCCCAGGGCAGGGCCAAAGGCCAGCTTAGCCAGACAGAAAGGGCAGCTGGGCACTGTTTCCATGGCAGCCATTCCTGGCACAGCACACCTGGGTCACCTGTCCTGGCACTTGCCATGGAAAGCCCTTGAGGGGCTGATGCCACGGCCGCTGGCACTGAGACACTGCTGGGCTTGGGTGCTGAGCACAGGGCTGAGCACACAGAGATGGTTTTGTTCCTGCTGAGCCTGCAAAGAGCCAAGACCTTTCCTGCCACTCGTCCAGCCACACTGGGCAGGGGCTGGGGCTGCAGGGGAGGTTGGGAGGGGACACAGCCAGGACAGGTGACCCCAACTGACCCCAGGATATCCCAGACCATGGCACAGCGTGCTCAGTGTATAAAGAGGGGAAAGGAGGCAGGAACTGAGGGGACATTTGGAGTGATGGTGTTGTCTTCCAAGGTAACAAGCAGGATGAGACTCAGTTTCACCAGTGGGCAGGGTCAGCACCAAAGACACAGACACCAACTGAAGAAATTGTGTAATTTATATAACACAAAACTGCAAAGAATCACAAAAGGAGAAGCTCAGCAATGCACCCAGTCATCACTACCAGATTGCCCACAGTGATTTACAAAGATCCATCCCCAGTTATCCCCAGACTTTGCCATCCCCCAGGTGCACACATCAGCTGGGGGAAACTGTCACAGCCAAGGACTGCAGAGCCACTCCTGGACACTGGGAATTCCTGCAGGTGCCTCCAGCCACAGCTGAGGCTCCCAACCCTGCTGGGAGAGGGCCCAGCTCTGACAGTGCTGAATAAAGAATCTGACATCACTTCTAGTGCAGGAACATTGGTTTAACTCTCCTGTTGGGTTTCTCCCAAAGTCTGGCCAGGGCTCAAGGAGGAACTAAGGGAGTTGACTTTGACCAAATACCCCCAAACAAAGACAGATGGGATCTTGTTCGCTTTACAAATGAATGTTTCACCAATTCAGAGATACACAGATCATATTGCTAAAAATGCCTCATTAATGAGCAGGTAACAATATAACGTTTGGTTGGAAGGTTCATCCAGAGGTCAGCTTTGGCTCAGGGCCTTTTTCAGGCCTTGGTACTTCAATCAGTGCTTTGACCAAGGCATGAACTACAACCTTCATAACAATTCTTTTAATACTTGAGTCTTAGATTTAGGTGTGAGCCATAAAGGCATCGCCTCTTGTTCTTCAATTAAGTGCTGTTCAAGTTCATTACTCAGAGTGGTAAGTCACATTCCTTCTAAAACATGCCTAATTAGTTGTATTCTCTGTTATTTATCAAATCCCCACTTTTTCTTGAGACTGTGCCTGTTTTGAAACAAGTTTCAATACTCAATTTTCCAGCACAAAGTGTCACAACAACTCTTACACAGAATCATAACACACCAAGTGCTCACACCGCAATGATTGCAGTGACTGACACAAATGCATTTCACAGCAGCCTCCAGTTTGGCAGCCATGGAGCCAATCTCACCAAGAAGAATTTTATTCTTTCTGCCACTCTTCTACTGCTCTTTCCATCGAGGTGATTCCTGACTGTTGGACTTCAAACTCATCACTGACAGAAGTGCGACATTCCTGTTCCAGCCTCCTCCTTGGCCAGCAAGCAGATAATCCAAAACCATGCGGTTCTGTAGAGCCCCATTTGTGTTTGTTGGAGCTCATAGGATGTCCTATTGGATATTTTCACAGAATCATTTTCTACTTCTTGCAACTCATTAATGTAAACTCCACAGGATGAGGCAGTGCACATGGGGCTCAGGGTGAACCAGAGTCTTTGGTTTTCTGAGACCAAAGGCACTCTTTAGGGGAAAAATGTTCTCTCAGCCCTAACTCTTCCTCACGGTTGTTGCTGAAGTACCCTCAAGGGAGGCACCAACATTGCCTGGAAACAGCACCCAAACCATCCTTTAGGAAGCCATTTACAGGCATTGTTTCTGCACATCCAGCAGGTCCCATTCCCAGTACCAAATGTCTGATTTCCCATTTCCCACTGTGGGCTGCTGATGGATCCAGGGCTCCTCCCTGTGCTCCTGTTGTGTCCCCAGTGCCTTTGGGCCAGAGGAGTTTCACAGTGCCCCTGCAGCTGGGAGTGCTGGAACACTGGCCCTGACCAGCTCCAGCACCCCGAGTTCTATGGACATTGGAGTGATGGTAAAGCACAGAAATCCTTTCACATTGTGGCCTCTAACAGGATTCAGTTTCTACTGAAGGGAAATTTTAGTGAATCCTGTAAAACTGATAACTGTATTCCTTTGTTCCACAGAATACTTTTCTGTGACTGTCCCTGCACTGAATCTGTTATGAGTCAGAGCCCACTGACAGAGGTCTGCCACCCCACAGGGAAACCCACTCCTCCTGACATCAGTTTTGAACATACCCAGCAATTAGCTACATTGAGTATTTTGGCTACTTCACTCTTTAAATTTTCATAATAATTTCATGACTAATCCTTGCTGAAACTCTAGAGGCATTTCTGGTAAACAAGATTCTGGCTGACTCTCAAGATACAACTTACAGACATAAGCAGTACTTCAGGGACAAGGTTACTCATTCTTTTTCCTCAGTCTCATCCAGGTTAGGAGCAATAATTCCATTGTCCATGGAGCTGGTGCCTTTTTAATTCCAGAATAATGTCCCCCAGGTCCTTTGCTGTTCAGCTTTTCTGCACTGTCTGTGGCTGACAAGGCTTGGTGGGTCTTTTTCCCTCTGGCTGGAGAGGTGCCTGGTCCCAGTCCCTGAGGGCACCCAGGCTCCTGGTTGGAATTCCTGTGGAAGTCCCTCAGTGTCACATCAGCCTTCACATGGAGCCCCATGGATCAGGGAATTTCCCAAAGAGATGTTGGGGCAAACAGGGAGATTTGGTCTGGCAGGATCTGTAATACAATATCCCATAACATCCACTTGTTCTCACACAGACACTCGGCTGCAGGGACATATTCCCATGGCTCCTGCCCAGGTTTCAGGGTTCAAACAGTGCTGTCTTTGCCCAGAGCTGTTCCTTCAGCTGGCCTGGCAGGGCCATTTGGCTTCTGCGCCCACATTTTGCCTCCATTGTTAGGGCTCCTGGATCCAAACGCTTTATCTCCACAAACAGTAGTCATTTGAGGTAAGTCTCCTTTTCTCACTACTGTTTTCAAAACTTAAATATTAATAATTGTGTCATAGGGCTAAATAATCCAATCTTGTTCACTATTGTTTAAATGGATTACTTTGATTTCTCCTTGACATTCTGCATCAGTTACTTTTCCCCTGACATGAACACTTTGCAAGGCCAAGCTCCAGGGAGCAGCTGCCCAACCAAAGTGTCCTGGAGGAATTAGAATTCCTCTTTCTGCATTGAGAACTCTCATTTGCTTCTGATTCATCCTAATGAATTCCACTGCATCCAAATCCACCTCTGCAGCCTCTGGGGGGCCCTGTCAGGGGCCAGCACACGCAGAACAATTTCCCAGCAAGTCCAAATCGCACTGGCCATGACTGCATTTGCAAACTGGTGCAGCCATGCACATCCAAGTGCTTTCCATTTCCCTGTTGGCCATGGTTAAGGGTATGGAGCACATCTGGCAGATGGGTTTTCCATCATGACAGGCTCTCATCTCTTAATTTTTTCAACTGTTCTTTTAACAAACATTCATCTGTTCAACCAATCCTGCGGTTTGTGGATAGTCTGGTATTGCAGGACCCTGGGGCACCAGGGAAGGAACAGCATCATCCCAGGAATGCTGTGAGAGATTCCCCAGAGCGGCCCCACCTGGGGCCCGGGCAAGGGATGGATTCAGGCAGGCAAATACATCCAGGGGCTGCCTGGGCTATGGCAGTGAGGCCCAGCCCTGTTTCATATCTTTCTGCTCTTCATTTGTATTTAGTCCTTTGTATTTATCCTCCTGACCTTCACAATGGGATTAGATTGCACTTTCTTACAAGGCAAAACCTTAGTTATTTTATTTCCAGTAAACAACCATGTGTATTACCAGCTTAAATGACTTCTCTCTGACTTACTCTGCATCTTGCTCCTTTACAGCAAGATGCATCAAGCACCTCTGTTAAAGTACAGATGCCTCCCTGGAAAGAGGACAATCTTGCTATTTTCTGAAGAATCTTAACTTTGATGATGCACCAAATTTTACAAATCCAATAGGAAAAAAGCCTACGGATCAGTTTTACAATTTCAAAAGCTGATTCCTCAACTCTTGCACACCAGTTTCCTTATTGGCAACGTTCAGCAGTGATACCAAACAAGCACAGAAAACAAATGGGAGAAGAAATGCAGACAGCCAGCAGGGGACCACCTACCAAAATACTGGGAAGAAACAGCACCCAGCAACAATTTCACTACAAAATGGACTGATCTTCTAATTAGCTTCAAAGCAATACATGGACTTGCTTACTTTCAAAGCCTGTCCAATTTTCAATTAAAAATAGAAAAATAACTCCTCTTCACATGCATCATTACTGTCAAGCCTTGCCTATGTCTTCAGCTTTTCTTATTTGACTTACAGGATAATGAAATGTATTGAGATGGGATTTCAAGGCAGGTGCTGGACAAGGTATGGGAAGTATGTGCTGTTCAAGAATCCTCAATATCAGCAGACAACTTGCTAAAGTTGAATTCTCTTTTTTCCAAGCAAAAGAACCACCTAGTGTTTTTATCTTTCCTGGTGTTTCCAAGGAAAACACTATTAGCTTTCTAGGCATACAGTTCCTGGCTATTGGAATATATACACTTAGGAAACAATGTAATTTTAAGAACAATCTGCTGAAGAAGTATTTCATTTTTTTAAATATTTTATTTAACTACTTGCTTTAAGAAGGAAAAGTGTTTCAAATCCCAATTTTGCCCTCCTTTATCCTTATTCAATAGCAGGGATCTTTGAGTGCATGGGCAAATGGTTAAACTGAATGTGGCACATGTTTGCTTTTACTGCTGAATATATCTTCTGCTGTACTGCAAATTTTCAGAGAAAAAGTTAGAATCAAAAGATGTTGTTAAGAAAAATAACAAACATTATTTCTTCTTGACTCCCTGAGCACTCAGGTTACTCTTTATCTCATCTATTATTCCTCAGTCTCAGAACAGAACAAGCCTAGTCCTGTTACATCTAATTCAACTGCAAGTACCATTTTTACCCAAGTAATTTTCCCCCCTTTTACCCTTTCCTTTGTGACATTTTATTAACTTCTTGGTTTTGTTTATTTGTTTCCCGGCAGCCATAGGTAACAAATGTTAGTTCATGTGAAATATAAATCAGACAGAAACAGTACATCACCTATGGGGATTCTGGGGTTTTTTTTCTTTTTCTGGATAGTTATCAAAGTTAACAGAAATTTCCTTACTTCTCACACACAAAAACCAGCACGAGCTTCCCAAAATGCAGTTTTGGAAAAGGCATGCATGTTGGACCAAATTACATGTAGATCAGTGGAATAGCTTCAGTAAAGGGGAAAATTAAAGGAGACTACCTAACCAATAGGTTAGCAAAAGGTGAGCATTAACGGATCAATAGATCAATTTAAGTGCCAAGTGTCCAGAGTAGCTTTCAAGGTTGATAATGGATTTTAGCGTCACAGATTTTAATTGTGCACTATAACAGTGCTGTTTGAGCCATTATATGACTGAATTATTATGATTTCTGTATCAGCTTGGTTGTAAAACTTAACTCTGGACTGAATTGTGTCACTTAAGGGAATTCAGAAGGAAATTATTTTATACATTCAACGAAATTAAATGTGTTCTGCATTTCTGGTGTCATCATTTGCCAATCTAAAACAAATTGTGCACCAAGCTTGCTGTAAAAAACCCATGCACTGGTATAACCCGTGCTGGTATCTTTCAGAGAAGGATAATCAGGGAGGTCTAGATCCATGTGTTCAGTAAGAGAGAGCAGAGAACAAATGAATCAAGGAAATAAATAAGAAGAGAGAGAAGCAGGCTGAAATAAACACTTTTGCATTGCTTGAGTTATGCCTCCACAAATCCATATGCAGACATAGTAATTCTATGAACAAATCCCAACTTCTCCCTGCCCCTCCCAAGTGAATGACTAGATCTAAAGTTTAGAACAATAAGACAAAAATCTCCCAAGGCTTAGTGGCTTCATCTGTCATATGGTGACTATACCCCTGAATGCACAAAGTTCCTTACTCAATACTTACTTCTCATATTTCTTTTTAAAATTAAAATGCAAGCACCATATCCATAATGCGAAATTTCTGAAGCCTAAGACCTAAGACTCTCATCCCAATTAAAACGCAGCAAGCAGATTGGTTTTAACACTCAGTGGCATTCTTTTTCTGGACTCATTCCTTCACAGACCACACAGTTATAAATAAACCATGCACAGAGCAATTAGGCCTTTTTCTTGTTTTATGGGTTACAGACTATGCCTGTGCAAGTGTCATAAAATATTCTAAAGCACTACAATGCAACAGAACACATTTAAGTCCCTACATTAAGAGTAATTGAATAATTTTGATATTTAATTGCTCTTCTTCTGTCATATGATTACAGTCTTTTGAGTGAATCCCACAATTTCTGAGTCTAGACCAAAGAATGACTGCTATCCAAAGTCATTTTAGGAAGGGGCATTTTTAGCACCTGCAAATGATTAAATGTGATGATGAAATAGGACATGGACAAACAAATTTTCACACAACAAATCAGAACTGAAACAACAGAAAGTGACCTCCACACTTTTTATGGTAGAGAAGCAATGGTTTTGACATATTTTGAAAGACTGATTTCATGTGCTTACAGGATCCTGTGAATGACAAGGGACAATTGGGCAACTGAAACCAGAGTGAAAACTCTGCTTCAGTGGCCTCACACCAAGACTCACATGGTTCTATTCTGTGCAGAACTTGGAATAAAACTGAGGCAGAGGGAAAGCTACTGAACAGAGATGCACACTTGGCTTTGCCTTTATTATTTAAAGCTAAAATTTCTACAGTGCTTTCTCAGCTCTTGCAGAAATGCTCTTTATAACCTTTAAGCATGGACCAGGTCACTAGGAATTATGCAGTAGCTGTAGAGATGCTTTAGGAGACTTTGCAGCAACAACTGAAACTTTGCCCTCCTCTATGCAGAAAAGATTCAATATAGCCTGGGGAATTATATCCAAGGACAGAAATAGAGTGAGAAAATCTTTCTTAATCATTTTCCCAAATAAATTTAGACTGTGAAAGACTGGGAAGAATATTAATCTGTTTGATTCATACACACTCTTTTTTAAGACAAATTAATTATGCAGCAGAAGCATTTAGCATAAAAATACAAGCTTTGAAATGTGAGTGTAAAGTGTAGTACAGGGAAATAAAAAAAAGAAGGAGACTGAAGGAGGCTAATTAGAAAATGTGTGGAAGAGCATAACCATTTGACAACATAAAACATTATGGACCATGTATTGTTTTTATCACCAAGAATTCCTCAAATAAAAGGCATGGAGAAAACCATAATTCAGAAGTGGGAAAACAGAGGGACTGTAAAAGTGGAGTTCTGACAAATGATACTGTATAGAATATGGATTCACAGACCAACAAAACAAAACACCCCAGCAGCAGCAAACTAGAATACTGTATATTCCAGCTGAACCACAGGTGTTTCTTCATATTCATCTTGCAAACTCGCACACTTACTTGCCAAGGCTGCTGAACTACTTCTTTTACATCTCAAACCATAAAACCCCCCAGTCCTTTCACAGGAATCACTTAATCAAATGAAGACAGACCAAAAAACATTATTTTCATGGTTCACAATACTATCAAGTTACATGCCTAAGAGACACCATTTTAAATCATAAATAATGAGCTAGCAAGTGTATAAAACTAGTACTTGAAGAAATGATAAAAAGACAGGAAACTACTAAAAATGCAGATAGTCTAGAACATACTTAATTTCCCCAATTTTAGAACAGAATAAGCTTGTATTATTAAAGTAAAAATGATTTCTATCAAAAACTATGTTTCCCACAATTGAATACCACTTGTGGTGGCTGCTTGTGATCTCTGTATATGTTTTAGGAGTTCAGTTGGCATTAGCCTGTTATTCTAAATACAAGCAGGGAAGAACTATAGTTCCTAATGCTATGCAGTTGTGTAATTTAATTAGAAACCTTTCGTCTTTCAATATTTTAAATAAAAGCTAGGAAAAAAACTCTGTTTTGAAACCAGCTCTCCTTAGAAGCAGCATTTCTCAGCACACAATCTGAAAAGGTCAACCTGCCAGACAACAATACAGAAAGTAAAAATTAAAGTGAGGGCAAGGAAAATCATCTTCAGATGAAACTGCTCTTCTGCAAAAAGAAAGTGCTATTAAGATTCAGCCTGTGAACACATTCCTCAGTTATGAGAGAAAACTGTGGGCTTCATTGAAGCCACAGGCTTAAAATTGCAAGGGCCTGAGGCCTTTTTCTCCTTTCTCATGCTAAGGAAAATTTCTCTCGGGTCTGCTGCAGTTTGCCTGTTCCTCCCTGGATCTTCCCAAGGTGATAAACCTCGGGAAAAACAGGAAGGAATTCACAATAAGATTAAGCACCTGCTGTTTTTCAGAAAGTAAGGAAAAACAGTTCTCACGATCCGTGAGAACGTTCTGTTTTCTTCTACTATCCAATGGACGGCCGTTCCTCTCTTCTTCAGCGATCCACACTATAAAAGTGGTTCGCCTTCACAATAAAGTTGCTTCTCTTTGCTGCTAGCTGGAGGAGTCATTGTCGTTATTCTCCGCGGCCGTATCGCGAATAACGACAATTGGAGGTTCCACCGAGATCGTCCTTCACGGGAGCCGAGACCGTCTTTCACCAGGACAGCGCGAACTGGGACCGCGGAGCCCCGCAGCTGCCACGGAGCGGAGCAACCCCGGACTGCGAGCGCTGCCGCGGAGCCAGCCTCGACCACCCCGGACCGCGAGCGCCGCCGCGGAGCGGCAACCCCGGACTGCGAGCGCCCTAGCGACCGTTCCTCTTTCCGCGGAGAGAAGGTACTGTGTTTCCCCCCCCCTCCCTCCTCCAAACTAGCGGCTAGGCGAAAAATTCTAAAATGGGGAACAATCTATCCAAACAAGAGGAGATTATTATCTCATTATGGAGGGATGTTCTAGAGGACTTAGACACCCAAATCCCAGATAAAGATTTGATTGCCTTGCTAGCTTGGGCAAAGGAGCGCGGTTTTTCAGAGGAGGAAGGAGAAGTTTTTTCAATGGAAGTTTGGAAAGAGCTGGGGAATCTGTTGTGTGCAGCTCTCCATAAAGGAGATGTTTCAGTGTGCCCGCTGCTTACTACCTGGGGGACTATTCATCAGAGTTTTGTGGAGGATGAGGCGAGATTTGAACGGAGCGAGGGCGAGTCCGATGACTGCTCCGAGAACCCCCCGAAGTCAGGACAGCCCCTCCCGCTCGCACCCCAAGATAGCGCGGCGTCCTTTCCCCGGAGGGCGGTAACGGCAGAGACAGTGCAAAAGCCAGCTATTACACTGGAGGTAGTGGAGCAAGTCACGTTCGCGATCGCGACGGCCATCTGGGAGGCGTTTTTGCCCTATGTCACCACCCCCGATGAACCGCGGCGCATCGCGAATGGCCCGGCAGCGAGAATGGGTCCCTGGCTGCCGGCGGGCCCCCCCCCAGACCAAAGACGGCAGGGGCAGCCGGCCGCAGGGGCGGGGCTATCGCTACCCCCTGCGCGACGCTTGACGTCACGGCCCACGATCCCGGAAGCTTCGGGTCCCCCCACCAACCCTCCCGGGACGCCGCCGGGATCCTCCTCGTCTCTAGGGGCGTGTCCTGCCGCGCGGGCCCCAAACAAGGTCGCCGCTCCTGCCTCCGCGGCCGGCCCTGTCTCAACGGGATCGGAGACCGCCGCGACATCCTCCGTGGGGCAGGAGTCGCCGCCTTCGTCATCCCACTCCAGCGCCACAGACGCCGACGAACCACAACACCCCCGCCGGAGGCGTGGTGTCCCTTCAGCCAGCAATCGCGGCAGAAACCCCCGCGTCGCCGACGAACCACAACACCCCCGCCGGAGGCGTGGTGTCCCTTCGGCCAGCAATCGCGGCAGAAACCCCCGCGTAATTTGGGAGGCTGTCAGGTTGCGGGCATTGCAAAACGGGGATTGGGACCTCTTAGAGAAGGTGGGAATGCCAAGAAAAGGAGTTTTCCAGATGGAGGGAAGCGTCCAGGGTGACCCCGCGGGGCCCTACCCGGCCCCCGGGGATGACCTGTCGCAAAGCAGTGATGGGGACACCCGGGGGACGGAAGGGGCTCAGGCTTTTCCTGTCTTCAAAGGGGCGCAAGGTCAACTCGACCGGCATGACCCAATTGCTTGGCGTGTTGTCCAAGATGTACAAGATAAGGTAGCACGCTTTGGACTCGGTTCCACCCAGGTCATGCAGATTCTTAGAGTATTAAATACAGACCTGTTAGCACCTTATGATATAAGGCATATAGCACAGGTGCTATTTCAGCCAGTGCAGTTCAGAGTGTTTGAGGACACCTGGGCGCAAATGGCTGATAGGGCTGCTGCAGACAATATGGGGCTGCCCCAGGATGACCCTAGGTATGCAATAGGCCGAGAGGTTTTGATGGGTACGTTTCGTTTCTCTAACCCTGACCTCCAAGCATCTTGGTCTCCTCCCATTCTTGAGCAATGCCAAAAAATAGGGTTCGCAGCAATTATAAAAACAATAGAAGCTGCAGCTCCTAAAACAAAATATGTGAAGATTACTCAGGGTCCTAACGAACCATTCCTACAATTTGTAGAAAAGGTGGCTGCAGCCCTAGAGAAACAGGTCGAAGATGATGCTCTCAGGCAGATGTTGTGTAAACAGCTAGCCAAAGATAATGCCAATGCTGACTGTGCAAAAATTATACAGTCTCTACCAGGAGATCCCTCACTAACTGACATGATACAGGCATGTTCAAAAGTGGGGACTATAGATCATCAGATCTCTGCCCTGGCAGCTGCCATGTGGCAGCATCAAAAGATGTCAGGAGGTGGATATTATAAACAGCACCCTCCAGGGAATTTTTGTCCACCCCGGGGTCATTGATGCTGATTTCACAGGTCAAATCTATGCCATGGTTTCTACGCCTTCTCCTCCTGTCACTATCCCAAAGGGAACTCGAATTGCCCAATTGGTGCCTTTCTATTCGTCTGTTCTCAGGGTTGATCAGCGAAATCGCAAAGACGGTTGCTTTGGATCCACAGGACCACCACAGGTTTTCTGGACAATGAATGTCTCGGATCAGCGACCACAAATGATGTGTACTCTGACTCTCTCAGGTGCCAACCCGTCTCAGACTCAACTCAGAGGTTTGCTGGACACTGGGGCGGATGTAACAGTGATCTCACTCTCTGCCTGGCCTCCCACATGGCCTGTGGCCCCTCTGGGTCAGGCCATTGCAGGCTTGGGGGGCACAACACAGACCTTTGTGAGTCAGAGGCCTGTGTTGATCAGAAATATGGAAGGGCAGACAGCCACGGTCCGACCATACATCACTGCAGCCCCTATCAACCTCTGGGGACGAGATGTGTTGGCAGCCTGGGGGGTGCGCATGGAAGCAAATTTTTAATTAGGGTCACTGAAGTGAAGGGCAAGAACTATCCTATGATACCCCTACGGTGGTTGTCTAATACCCCCGTATGGCAAAATCAGTGGCCCTTGCCAAAACAGAAATTAATAGCCCTTCGAGAATTAGTAAAGGAACAATTGCAGCAGGGACACATAGAACCCTCTAGTAGTCCCTGGAATTCCCCAGTTTTTGTTATACAGAAAAAATCAGGTAAATGGAGGTTGTTACAGGATCTCAGGAAAATCAATGCAGTCATGGAGAGCATGGGGGCTTTACAGCCTGGCATGCCCTCACCTACCATGCTCCCTGCTGGATGGGAAATTCTGGTCATTGATCTGAAGGACTGCTTTTTCACAATCCCCTTGTGTTCTCGAAAAACAAAAAAGGGGAATGGCTGGTGAAACACCACACATCCGACTAGAAAAAGCTTTATATACCATCAATCACCTCACTGTGCCACAAGATTCCAATAATCCTATTATTGTGAATCACTTTACTTCTTTGCAGGCTGCAGATGAGATACGCTTGCCCCGAGCGAAGGTGTTCATACGGAACTTGACCACGAACAAGTGGGAAGGCCCGCATGAACTCATCGTTTGGGGCCGTGGGTATGCTTGCGTCTCAACAGATACCGGGGTACGCTGGCTGCCTGCGAGATGTGTCCGCCCTGACCTGCGACATCAGAGACAGAATGCAGCCGAGGCACAGCCTTTGGATGCTGACCAACAGGCCGACCGCCAGCCAGATGGTCCCTCTACCAGCAGAGGATGAACTCTTTTGTTTCTTTGGAACTGTTTTCAGTCTTTGGACATTGTTAGATAAATTTTATATTGGAAATCACGGGTCTGGCGAATGGTGGCGGGTTTCTTTCCTATTGTATTAGAAGTAAGTTGCTGGGAAGCATCAGGTGCGAAGGTTTCCCTGGATGCTTCAAGCGTCCACAGATCTCCAGGGATGTGTTTGCTCCCCTCCGACAAGGATCCTAAGGAGGACAGCAAACACCTCCTTTTTTCTTTTAAAACTAAAAGGGGGACTTGTGGGCTTCATTGAAGCCACAGGCTGAAAATTGCAAGGGCCTGAGGCCTTTTTCTCCTTTCTCATGCTAAGGAAAATTTCTCTCGGGTCTGCTGCAGTTTGCCTGTTCCTCCCTGGATCTTCCCAAGGTGATAAACCTCGGGAAAAACAGGAAGGAATTCACAACAAGATTAAGCACCTGCTGTTTTTCAGAAAGTAAGGAAAAACAGTTCTCACGATCCGTGAGAACGTTCTGTTTTCTTCTACTATCCAATGGACGGCCGTTCCTCTCTTCTTCAGCGATCCACACTATAAAAGTGGTTCGCCTTCACAATAAAGTTGCTTCTCTTTGCTGCTAGCTGGAGGAGTCATTGTCGTTATTCTCCGCGGCCGTATCGCGAATAACGACAGGGGAAATGGCCATGAGGTGAAGGAGGGCATGTTTAGATGGGACATTGGGAAGAAATCTTCCCAGTGAGGTGGTGAGGCCCTTGCACAGGTTACCCAGAGAGGATGCAGACTCCCCACCTCTGGAGGAGTTCAGGCCAGGTTGGATGGAGCAATCTGGTCCAGTGGGAGCAGTCCCTGCCCATGGCAGGAGATTGGAACTGGATAATCTTTAGGATTCCAACCCAAGCCATTCTATGATCCTGGATTTGCCCCTTCCTGCCTCATTTAGCAGCAGGTTGTTCCTTTTGCAGCCATTTACTGCAAACACAGTGACTGAATTGACTTTGCCCTGGATGTTGCCTGCAGCCTTCATCAGCTCCAGCTGAGTTTTGGCTTTCCTAAACGCATGAACACACACTGAGGTCAGATTTATGAATTCCTCCTCCTGGTCTTTGTGCCATGGCTCATGTCTGGCATTTGTGCCTGAGGCAGCACAGCCCCCCTGGCTAACAGAGACCCCACATCCCTTTCAAGAGACATGGCACAGCACAGGGAGTGTTTTGGGTGGGCAAATATTACCCACCAGAGTGTCCACTCAAGACCTCAGTGTCTAGTCCCACCACCCACCCATGCCAGGGATGACAGAGAGCCCTTCTCTGGGGTCTGCCAAGGGCTGGGTGAAGAGGGAGACCAGACAGGGCTGATGCTGCCCCTACAGCGGTGCTGAAATCAGCAGCAGGAGGGAGATAACCACAGAACAAATGGACCAAGAAACTGGGGGGAGTTCCCTGGTCTGAAAGCATCTGATGAAAGAGGCTGGAGGGATGCTCAAAGCCCTGCCTGGAGCACCTTCTCAGGCTGACCATGCCACCAAGGCCACAGACCAACCTCCTCAGTGCTGCATTTGCCTGTCTGAGATCCCTGCAAGGCCACTGGCACATCACCACATACCTGCTGGAACGTGTCCTGGCCCTGCAGAGTCACACAACTCAGCTGACACAAGTGGATTTTATCTCCTGGGCACTTCCCAGTCTAGCCCAGCTTCTGCCCAGCTCTGCCCAGCCCAGCTCTGCCCAGTCCAGTCCAGCCCAGACCAGACCTGACCAGACCAGCAGCCCATTTTGTGTGAGATTCATGACAGTGCCCACTCTGGGATGCTCCAGCACTGGGGGCACTCACCCCATAGCCTTGGCCCCCTTGAAGGACTCAGCAACTGTTGAGGGGCAGAGAGGGAGGTCAGCCTCCACATCAGTCCCAGGGCTGGAGCTCCCCATGGCAGAGGAAATGGAGCTCAGTGACAGTGCAGAACTGCTGGTCCTGGCTCCAGGAGATGCCCAGCACAGGCTGCCTCTGCTTGCTCAGTGCCAGCCCCTCTCTCTCCCCAGGCCAGCACAGCACTCCTGGGCAGGGACAAAGGGGCTTGGCCAGAGCTGCAGCAGCTGCTTCCTCTGCATTCCTCCCTGCAGGTGCAGAAACGCTGCCTTGCTCCTCTCCCTGGACATCCCTTTTCCCAGCTGATTGTGTCCTGGCTGGCTGGGCTGGCTTGTCTTGCTGTCCCAGCCCTTGCTCCCCACAGAGCCCTGAGCTGGCACTGCTGCTCAGGACACACCAGGTTCTGCTGCTGTACATGGCCAGGGCTGCAGGGAAGCAGCAGCTCCAGGGGGAAGGTTGCAGGAAGGCTCTAGACACTGTGAGAGTCCATCTGAGCCTCTCGTCTTTTTCTGCCCAACGACCCTCGCCTGAGGCCTGCGCTGGCCAGGGATGGGAGAAACACCAAGTGACTGTTCCGAAGGTGATGCCTACCAGGACTGGTTTCTCATGACAACTAGTCACGGGACACTGACTCAACAAAGCTCCCACAGATGGAAGAACAATGGACTGGTCCAGTATGGGCTACCCTGCTTGTGTTCATAACAACAAAGATGGTTTAGTGTGCCTTGAAATGTCCTGTTTCCACCTGTTCCTCAGGGTAACGAGATCCACATACAATAGACCATACATCTTCCCACCTTTTGGCCAGAAGCCACTCGCTTTGGGAAAGGACTATAAAAGTGACTTTCTCAGAGGAGACTCCTGAGATCTCCCCAGACGGCAACAGACATCTATTGGCTGCTCCACGAGGATTCGTCTGCCCGTCTTGGTAGCTATAATCCCGACCCCCCTTTCTCTCTCTCTCTCTCTCTCTCTCTCTCTCTCTCTCTCTCCCTCTCTCTCTGTCCGACTATCACATTTTGGTTGGCACTAAATAAAGTGCATTTCTGTAAAAGTAAACTGATTTTGTTCCCTGCTGTGTCTTTTGCGCTCTGAGATCCATAAAAGAACCTGTCACGACTCCCGCTTGGCTTGGGCGGATCGTTAAACATGTCCTTCCTAAATTGGGGGCCCAGAACTGAACACAGCACTTGAGGTGCTGCCCAACTAGTGCTGAACACAAGAGAAGAATCACTGTCCTGTTCCTGCTGGTCACACCATTCCTGATCCATTGCAGATCCACGTGTTGGATGAGGGAATTAGAGGGAGGGGGTGAAGACAAAGTGTTATTTATTGTCACCCATGAAGGGTCTTGATTTTCATATCTATTCAGACTTCATTAGAAGATTCAGGGGTTCAATATCAATTGGACATTGCTGGTATCAATCAATAAATACAAAAAGAAACCAGGACAAAATACTTCTCCCTGCATTGTTTTCAATATAGTATATAGCATATTCGTTTTGAATACACTACTGAAATCTGTCTAATTAATCACAGAAGAATTGAAAACTTAAATTATTCCCAGGGACTTTTCTTGTTTGGGTGTTTTGAACAAATACTTTTGAGTTTTTCTCACTGAATCCCTGAACTGAAGAGGTCAAGAAAGAAGAGTTCAATTTTAAGTTTGTCGTGGATTTAACATTGGCCAAATTGCCAGTGCACCCACTAGAATTATTTACTCATTTTCTGCTGTGAGATGGGATAAGGAGAAAGGCAAAACTAGCTCACACTTTAAAAGGTACAAAGAAAAAACTTTATTACTAGAAACTACAAGGAAAAAAAATCTCAATAAATCTTTCAGAACATTTCTCTCCCTCCTACAACTTCTTTTCTTTCACAGTGATAACATACAGAAACAGATCAGTCAAATTACCATCTTTATTAATAGCCTTTCACCCATTTGCTTGGGTGAGGAGAACTTTTCATCAGTCTATGGAGATTTTACCACAAGAAAACTGTTTTCTCCCGGCCCTGTGACACAGTGAATCAGCCATTCAGGAGAATGTAAATCTGATCACTGTGTAAAAATCCCTTCCTCGACTTACAGTTTTCCCATAACTGTTTTTGAGGACCATATCAACTTATGAGGCAGCACTCACAGGCTGATGGCTTCCCTTCCCCTTGGCCCAGGGGTTTTTGGAAAAACTTATCAGGGGCAGCATTCCAGGTACGTCTGGCCACTCTGGGGGGAGGGGGAAGCAGGCAGGATCTCAGCAGCCGATGGCGCTGTCTAGGATTTCCCGTTTCCCCAAGTTACTCAAAATTTGGAAGAGGACAGAAACAGAAGAAATAGAAAACACAGAGAGAAAGACAAAAAAGAAACAGAGATGCACACTCTTGGATTCCAATACTGTTCAGACAGAAATTCCAAGAGGAGGTAGCATCAAGATGTGCTCTTGCCTAGTGGTCTGCCTAAAATTCTCCTCAGTCTTCCTGGGTCCTTCTCCCAGGTAGGACTTTTGGTCATTTGGTCACTCAGGAGCTGGGCTGGGGCTTCAGGGGTGAGTGTGGAGCAATGCCTTTGGTGTGACACAGACCACAGGAGCAGGCAAGGACTTGGACTGAGAACGTACTTCGTGTTTTTTTAAGCCCCCAGGCCTTCATGGGCCTCCTCCAGGTGGGACTTGTGATTGCTGGAGCAATCATTGCCTGGGTCAGAACCACCCCACTGTGTGACTGACTGACAGCTCATCCCAAGGTGTCTGGGACACTGATCTCATCCAGCCTCTGACAGCGACCATGGTGACATTGGGGAACCTCATGGAACCGTGGGTCACTTGTGACATGGACAGCAGAACCAAGGACACCGTGGAGACACTACAGAACCTCATGGAAACAAAGAGAACATTGGGACACTCTGGTGCCTCATGGAATCAGAGGGACCATCGAGACTCCTGACCCCTATGGAACCAAGGGTCAAGGACGAAGCACTGGGGCTCATAGAACCAAGGAGCCATTGTGAAACTGAAAAAGGGAAAATTAAAATTAAAATTAATGAGTTAAGGGAACAAATACAGGAGGATGCTTTAACTAGAAGGGGACTGGCAATATTCTCTGAGTGCTTAACATTCACTGTCTTTGCAAGAACAGGACAGAGGAAGGCTTCAAGATAAGATAGAGGGCCAAGAATGTGCAAGCAGGATGGAAGAGTGAGGCCCATTCCAGATAACAGGGACTCCTTAGACCCTTGAGCCAGCAAAAACTGGTATCAAAGTCTGGAAAGGAACCTAAGGCTAAGATGCAAAGAAGGTGAGGTTAGAAGTTCAAACTGAGAGGAAGACTGCTTACTTCATCCCAGACAGCCACCAGGACAAACAACTAGGAGCAGTGTGCAGTCACAAAGTGCCGTGGAGCTAATTTTAATATGAAGCAGGGACAGGATGGATTAGGAAATTAATATGTATTAGATGCATTGTGCAATCCTAGTTTGTAGAGAAAAAAAGAGAGGTGCAGGTCACCGAAGGTGTGCATGTTTTTGGAGGAGCTATCCCCCATGCACCTCAGTGCTCAATAAAATACATACCTATTATTTACTTTGTGGCTTATGAAGTTTTTCTGTGCATCAATTTGGGTGACCCCGCTGCTCCCCTGAGATTTCGGGGCACTCTCTTTTCCCACCTCTGAGCTGGAGCCGGTGCAGAATGCCACCTGCACCCACCACACAGACCAGAGCGCCTGGGTGTACCTGCGCTGCATCATCTCCTGAGGTAACTCAGGGCTCCCTCCCACCTCTGGGTCCCTTGCCTGGAGTTTTGGGGTAACCCTGAGTGTTGGGGTGCCCCCTGACAGCACCCCCACCACGGAGGGTCATCTGTGTCCATGTTGACTGAAAGGATGCAACAGTGGCCATTATCTTTTCCCAGCCCATCCAGGAGAGTCGGGACACTTGGGTGCTCCAAACATCACCTAGACATCCCCAAAAATCACCTGGATACACCTGGGTAGCCCCCAGTATATCCTGGATCATTGCAAAAATCACCTGGATACACATGGGTACCTCTTGGATCACTGGGTCACCCAAAACCCCTAGGGTCCCCCAAAACTGGTGTCCCAAAAATCCTCATTGCTTTGACTGGGTGGACCTGGTGTCCCTAAATTCCCATTGACTTCAATGGCTAAACCCAGTGCCCCAAAATTTTGTTGCAAAAAATCTCGATTTTGGCT
The DNA here is from genome assembly GCF_903797595.1 of Erithacus rubecula. Classification (NCBI taxonomy): domain Eukaryota; kingdom Metazoa; phylum Chordata; class Aves; order Passeriformes; family Muscicapidae; genus Erithacus; species Erithacus rubecula. Next base: position 45,527 of record NW_027636160.1, read on the forward strand.
TCAGAATTTCCAGAATTTGGACTCAAAATGGAGATTTTTGGGCTTACCTGGAGGCACAGCTCCAACACAGGTCGCAGGTGTGGGATCAGGGATTTGGAATTCGCTTCCAGGAATTCATCCAGGACTTCCACAAAATCAGCATCATGATCCTGGAAGGGAAATTCCTGGAATTGTGTCCAACATGTCCCCCACATTTTACCCAAATTATCCCATTTTAGCACCAAAGTTGCACAAAAGTCCTGTTGAATTTAATGGATAGTCTGGGTGTCCCTAATCCACCAAGACTTAAACAGGGCAGACCTGGTGTCTCTAAATCCCTATTGATTTCTTTTGGGTAGACCTGATATCTTTGAATCCCTATTTATTTCAATTTACAGGCTTGATAACCAAAATATGCCTGTCAGAAGATCATTATAACAAAAGATAGGCAACTCAGAGACATTGTAAAACACAGTTTATTGCTTTATTGCACCACTCTCATAAAAGGGTGTCCTGGTTTGAAAGGAGAGGTGTCTGCCAGTAAGGGCAGAAGTTTCCCTTTGGAATAGAGACTTTGGTTCCACTCCACCCCCCACCCAAGTATTATAATTGTTTGAATCAAGGACTCTGAGGCAGAGATAAGGGGGTGGGAATAACAGCTCTTTTACTAATGTATCTAACTGTACAAGCAGAAAACAATAACAGTTAAAATTGCTAACAGAACGAAATAGATAACTCGGTGTCAGTCCCTTTAGATGCAAGCACGCTGTTTCTGTGCTTAGTCCCAGTTCTGATCTGCCGAGGGCAGACGGAAATAAAGGCAGGATGGAGGGGGGGGGGCGCGGCAGCGGCCACGCCAGTCTCGGGCGGGAACGGGCTCACCCTCACCGAGGGCGACGGCTCCTCGCTCACCGTGTGTGTCCGGGGGATCAGCTGTGTCCGCAGAGGCAGGAGGCTGGAACGGGGCAGATGCAGGGCAGGTGATCGCAGAGGGTCTGGCTCTCCTGTGCTCCGCTGCGTGGCTGATGACCCCGGGCGTCCTCCTCCAAGCTCGCCGGAAACCCGAGTGCCCTCCCGGAAGCCTCAGAGGCCCCTCCGGGAGCCGTTCCCACCCACCCCTTTTGTCTGGACTCATCAGATATCGTGGGTGTAGCCCGGCCAGCTCCATTGGCATGATAATGGGAAAAATTCTTACAATTGACACAGTAACAGAAAAACACTCAACCCCCAACATTATCCACCCCGAATTTTTTCCATGCCAACATGCTACATCATATTGAAACCTTTAAATTATATACATACATGTAGTTACAGGCACAGTATCATATATAGTTCACCCTAGAACAAGGTCCCCTTGGGGTATGCATCGGGTCTCTCCATTCTTTTGCATCACCCACCAAGTGCAACCTGGTCCTTGAGTGAAAACCTCCCCACGAACAGGATTGTCTTTGCTGGAAGCAGAGTTCACCCAGACAGTTTTCCCTAACATGCCTCTCAGGTGTACCACTGGAACCTTATCTCTATCTGCTGCTCCCAAGGGCTCTGACTGGGCAGGGCCTGCTCTGTTAGTGGAACCTCGGGTATTCACTAACCATGTGGCCTTAGGTAGATTGATCTCCCAGTTCTTGAAAGTCCCCCCACCAAGTGCCTTTAAGGTGGTTTTAAGCAGACCATTGCACCGTTCGACTTTCCCAGCCGCTGGTGCATGGTAGGGAATATGGTACACCCACTCGATGCCATGTTCTTTAGCCCAGGTGTTTATAAGGCTATTTTTGAAATGAGTCCCATTGTCTGACTCAACTCTTTCAGGGGTACCATGTCTCCAGAGGACTTGTTTTTCCAGGCCTAGGATGGTGTTCTGGGCAGTGGTGTGGGGCACAGGGTAGGTCTCCAACCATCCGGTGGTGGCTTCTACCATGGTCAGCACGTAGCGCTTGCCCTGGCGGGTTTGAGGCAGTGTGATATAGTTAATCTGCCAGGCCTCTCCGTACTTATATTTGGACCATCGTCCCCCATACCAGAGGGGCTTCACCCGCTTGGCCTGTTTGATGGCAGCGCACGTGTTACAGTCATGAATAACCTGAGAGATGCTGTCCATGGTTAGATCCACCCCTCGGTCTCATGCCCACTTATAGGTGGCGTCTCTGCCCTGATGGCCTGAGGCATCGTGGGCCCATCGAGCCAAGAACAGTTCTCCCTTGTGTTCCCAATCTAAGTCTATCTTTGAGACCCCTATCTGCCACTTCACTCCCAGGAACTGAATCTCTCGAGCAGGTCCTTGGACTTTGCTCTTTTTAATGGCGAAACCAGCACCCAGCAAAATCTGGATGATTTTCTCTCCTTTCTCAAATACCTCCATTGCTGTGTTCCCCCACACAATGATGTTATCGATGTACTGCAAATGTACTGGAGCCTCACCCTTCTCCAGTGCAGCCTGGATCAGTCCATGGCAGATGGTAGGGCTGTGCTTCCACCCCCAGGGCACTCGGTTCCAGGTGTACTGCACGCCCCTCCAGGTGAAAGCAAACTGAGGCCTGCACTCTGCTGCCAAAGGAATGGAGAAGAATGCATTGGCTATGTCAATGGTGGCATACCACCTTGCTGCCTTGGACTCCAGCTCGTACTGGAGTTCCAGCATGTCCGGCACGGCAGCGCTCAGCGGTGGAGTCACTTCATTCAATGCCCGATAGTCCACAGTCAGTCTCCATTCTCCATCAGATTTCTGCACAGGCCAGATAGGACTGTTGAAGGGTGAGTGGCTCTTGCTGACCACCCCTTAGCTCTCTAGATCACGGATCATTTTGTGGATGGGGATCACAGCATCTCAATTTGTCCGGTACTGCCGGCGGTGCACTGTCATGGTGGCAATTGGCACCTGTGGCTCTGTCACTTTCAAGAGTCCTACTGCAGAGGGGTTTTCTGACAGTCCAGGCAAGGTGTTCAACTGCTTAATGCTCTCTGTCGCTACAGTAGCTATTCCAAAAGCCCACCTGAACCCCTTTGGGTCTTTGTAGTAGCCATTCCTGAGGAAGTCTATGCCTAGAATGCATGGTGCCCCTGGGCCAGTTACAATTGGATGTTTCTGCCACCCCTTCCCTGTCAGGCTAATCTCAGCTTCCAGCAAAGTGAATTCCTGTGATCCCCCCATCATCCCAGCAATGGAAACGGGTACCTTCTCCACATGTTCTGATGGTATCAGGGTGCATTGTGAACCAGTATCAACTAACACTTTATGTTTCTGGGGCTTTGACGTGCCAGGCCATCGCAACCACACTATCCAATAAATCCTGTCATCCCATGCCTCTCCCTGGCTAGAGACAGGGCCCCTCTAGCCCTGGTTATTATTTCTTTCCTGGGCATACATAGTGGAGATTCCTTCCGGGGATCTGACAGAACATCCTCCTTGCTGTAATACCCTGCACCTTGCTTGTGGGAGGTTGAGGCTACCTTCATTTTAGTGCAGCTCCCTCGGTTAGCATTTCCCTCCCTGAGCTGACGCACCCGTGCTGCCAGGACAGAAGTGGGTTTCCCATCCCATTTTCCCATGTCTTCCCCATGGTCTCACAGGAAAAAACACAGGTCAGCTCGTGAGGTGTACCCTCTCTCCCTAGCTGGGGGACGTGAAGCTCTGACTTGGGGGCCTGTGACTCGTATACTGCTGCTACGCTGATCTTCTTCACTTCATGAATTATCTCCATCATCTCCTCCCTCATATCCCGCATATCCCTCATCCTATCCTGTTGGAGGTCCCTGGCCACAGCAGAGACATTAGCCTGCATTGGGCCATTCATCATGCTCTCCAAATTTCTGAGTTTGTTGGCAACAGAACACACTGTCTCTGGACTGTTATCGGCATTAATCATTGCTATGTAGGTGGTATATTGAGATGGACCCAAGGTTGCCAGATTCCGTAACATCTGCCCTGTGCACTTGACCTTGTCAGGGTCATTGTCATGCTGTCCATCCCTCCCAAAGAGTACCTCTAATACTGCTGTCTCTCTCAGCTGCTGGATCCCTTCCTCAAGGGTCTGCCAGCGCATCCTATGGTGGTGGTCCTGCATTCTCTCTCTGTGGACAAACTTCTCTCTCACACTCATTAAAAGCCGGTCCCAGAGGGAAAGGAGGCCTTGCTCCCTTACTAATATCTGGTCCACACCTGAATCCTGGGCCAAGGATCCCAAATTCCTGGCCTCAGTTTCATCCAGTTGTACACCTGTTCCAGTAAGGTCCCAGACCTGGAGTAACCAAGTTGTAAAAGGATCACGGCCCCGCCGAGCAATGTCTTTACGCAGGTTACGGAGACTATCGTATGAGAGGGACTCGGTGACAATCTCAAGCTCTGGCTCCCTTGCTGGTTGTGAGAACCCTCCTTGCTGATCCCCATTATCTAAGTGCCTCGTTTTAATCTTAGATTTCCTAGTTTCCACAGGAGCAACTGCTGCTCGCTGTGGCTGCTCCTGTGATCCAGCTGGAACCTGGACAGATATAACATCTACGGGTTCCACTGCAGCACCATCTGACTCTCCCTCTTTAGGGCAGGGGGAGGGTTCCTCACCAGCTGGAGAAAAATACTCCTTCATCATCTGGCTATGCTCCTTCAACATCAGACTCTGCTCTTTCAGCATTTGGCCTATATCCTTCACTAGAGCCCCCACCCACTCTGGGTGGCTCATTTCTGCTGTGGGCTGTGGGGTAGCATCAGGCTCTGGGGCAGCATCCCTAGTCCCTGCGGCAGAGGCAGGTTCTGGGGCAGCATCCCTAGTCCCTGGGGCAGGTATCAGAGTTGTCGTCCAAACCAATATTCCCTTGTTTCTGAATGCTAAGTAAAACAGGCCTATCAGCAACACCAGCCACTGTATAATAACACTGGCAATTAAAACAGATCTGAAATCCTTGAGAACCAGTGGGGTAGCCTCAAAAAACTGGGTGATGGGTTGGGAGAAAATTTCCCTTGCACTCATTACCTCACAGTAAGTACCATTACTGAAATAGCCCCAGAAACACGCAGTTAGAGTACAATAGCTCCAGATCCATGCAACCGCTTCCCAGAAAAAATTAAAAACCCATGAATTCCTGACATAATCAATCCACCAAACAAATAATAGCTACAGTAACTTTGGTGAGGGGGCCCAAATTCAAATAAGGGCTTGCAAATGGGAGGGAGATGGTTGTGATCACATGGAACACAAACCAGATTAAACCAGACAACATATTGCCAGTTAAGAGAGCTGTTATTCCTGTCTTAACTCTCAACTCAGTGCCCTCTGTCCCACGTCTGGGCGCCAAAATCTGTCCTGGTTTGAAAGGACAGGTGTCTGCCAGTAAGGGCAGAAGTTTCCCTTTGGAAGAGAGACTTTGGTTCCATTCCCCCCCCCCAAGTATTATAATTGTTTGAATCAAGGACTCTGAGGCAGAGATAAGGGGGTGGGAATAACAGCTCTTTTACTAATATATCTAACTGTACAAGCAGAAAACAATAACAGTTAAAATTGCTAACAGAACGAAATAGATAACTCGGTGTCAGTCCCTTTAGATGCAAGCACGCTGTTTCTGTGCTTAGTCCCAGTTCTGATCTTTCAAGGGCAGACGGTAACGGAGGCAGGATGGAGGGGGGTGGGGCAGCAGAGGCCACGCCGGTCTCGGGCGGGAACGGGCTGGAGCGGCGGCTCCTCGCTCACCGTGTGTGTCCAGGTGATCAGCTGTGTCCGCAGAGGCAGGAGGCTGGAACGGGGCAGATGCAGGGCAGGTGATCGCAGAGGGTCTGGCTCTGCTGTGCTCGGCCGCGTGGCTGAACGATCCCAGGCGTTCTCCTCCCGGCTCGCCGGAAACGCGAGTGCCCTCCCGGAAGCTTCAGAGGCCCCTCCAGGGCCGTCCCCACCCACCCCCTTTTGTCTGGACCCATCAGGGACCCTGGGTGTAACCCGGCCAGCTCCATTGGCATGATAATGGGAAAAATTCTTTCAATTGACACAGTAACAGAAAAACACTCAACCCCCAACAAAGGGTGAGACGTTAAAGGTGTTACACAGAATACCATAATATCGGAAGCCATCTCATTCTTAGTTACAATGCCTTACATTAGTTTTTTAGCCAATCATGTATTTCTATGAACTTTGTAAATGTCTTTTATCACCAATCATTAATTGTTTTGCTTCCCACAGTTTTTCTGCCATGTGCTTTTTTCAACCAATCATATAACACTTCACAGACTTGTAATGATACATCTTTAACTTCTAACTAACTAACTAACTAACTAACTAATTTACACCACCCTGTCACCCAGATCATGGGACTCAGTGTCACATCCAATCTATGCTGAAACTCTTCCTGGGACAGTGACTCATCCACCTCCCTGGGAAGCCCATTCAAATGCCCAATCACCTTCTTTGTGAAGAATATTTATTAATATCCAGCCTAAACCTTCTTTGGGGCAGCTCTAAGCCTGTGTCCTCTTGTCCTGTCACTGTTCCCTGGCGAAAGAGCCCAACTCCACCTGGCTGCACCCTCCTGTCAGGGAGTTGTAGAGGGTGATGAGATCTCCTCTGAGTCTCCTCCAGGATAAACATCCCCAACTCCCTCGGCTACTCCTCACAGGACTTGTGTTACAGATCCCTGACCAGCCTTGTAGCCCTTCTCTGGACACTCTCCAGCTCCTCCCTGTTCTTCCTAAATTGGGGCCCAGAATTGGGCACAGCACTTGAGGTGCTGCCCAGCCACTGCTGAGCACAGGGGAAGAATCACTGCTCTGGGCCTGATGGTTGCACTGTTTCTGGTCCACAGGGGTCTGAGGGGTTGGATGAGGGAAATGGTGGGGAGGGGATCGGGACAAAGTGTGATTGAATCACCATCATGAAGGGTCTTGATTTTCATATCTATTCAGACTGCATTAGAAGGTGCTGGGGGTCAATAGCAGTTGGACAGTTCTTATATCCATCTATAAACAGGAAAAGAATCAGGAGAAAGCACTTCTCTTGGCATTTTTTTCAATAGAGTGTATTTATTTGGAATACACTTTTGAAATCTATCCAATTAACCACCAAACATTTAAAAATTTAAGTTTTCCCCAGGAGCTTTTCTTATGGGTGTTTTTACCAAATGTTTATGAGCCTTTGTCACTGAATTCCAGAATTGAAGAGCTCAAGAAAGAAGAGGCCTCTGGAGTAGTAAAATTCATCAGCATCCTCCTAGTGGCTGAGGATCCATCCTCATCAGAGCAGAAATGATGGAACAGAAATAGGAACAGGTGACGCACTGATCACACCCACTGACTGATCACACCTACTGACCTTACCCACTGACCACATCCCACTCACCACCCAAATGACCATACCTCCAATGATCACACCCACTGACCATAACCACTACACACACTCACTGACCACACCCATATCCTAAAAAACAGTGCCAACACCCCATTGACCACACCCAATGACCACCCCATGTCAAATCCCATTGACCACACCTCCCTGACCAACCCAATGGCAACCCCACCAAAAATACTGAGCACACACAGTCCTGATTCTTTCTGCTCACTCCTCTGAGTTATTCAAAATCCCCCTTCTCCAATAACTCAAACAACTGGCTGCTTCCTTATCCTATTTGACCAGGCAGAAATTTCATAAATACACTCTTGTATCTCAAATACAAAGAGTTAAACTACAAAGGGAGCCTTATAATTCATTTTACCAAGCTGGCACCATTCCCAATCTTTTTCAAAAATATCCAAATTCTCTGGCTTTAAACGTTACCCACAGACTGGATTCACTATGTCAATCATGTGCTACTTCCAAATTATAGGATCTCAGGAGTTCCAGGGCACACCTGGGGCACATAGGTCTCCTTTTATTAGATACACAATACCATCTCTTTTTGCACCCTCTACAGAGGAGAAGGACCCAACTTGGTTGTCACCCTGGTCCACAATGAAAAATCGGCAGCCCACACAAAAAACAAGGAGTTACCCTTATTAGTCCCAACCGTTGTGGGTTTCTGAAATTATTCTCAACTTGTGGTAATTCCCAGTCAAAAGCCAAATAATTACTTGTTCGAAGATAGCCCTTTCAGAAACTGTCTAGGAAACATCCAAGCGATGAGCACCTGTCAAATATTGATGACTAAGATAACCAGAGCCATCAGGAAAGCTACATCTGAATGCCAGCTTCCCATAAACCGAGATCTGCATTCACCAAATTCATCGTTTCCCAGACATGATTTTGTCCAGCTCAATGCAGAGAAAGACTACATGAATATGTGCAACAACAAAAAGAAAGACCTCTGCTCCAGGCTATGAAAAACTGTATAAAAACTGGACTGACCAAGGCAGCTTTGTGAGCACTGGAGGATCTGATGCGATAGAGGTTGGATCAGAGTGTGCTCACCCGGCGCCGATCCCGGGCTCAGCGCTGTCCCTTTTGATTGTGGGTAAGGAGGATCGTATTTCAGTCTCAAAATAAATTATCACCTATTCTAAATACATTTTATTCAACTTAATCTCGTTTTTGTTTATAAAACCCTCATCTACAGCCTGAGGAACCAGGAGCTTGAGGATGCCCTGAGGAATATGACCACTATGTGTTTCCAGAAACAATCAAGTGCCTCTTTGTTTCTGCATAGCATTCAGAATGGAACTCATTACAGGCTGCCCAGACTGCTTAGTTCCATGTGTTTCTATTTGGTGTGTTCTACTTTTTCTTTTTTATTTTTATTTTTTTTTAACTTTTCATAGTATTTTACATAAAGGGATGCCTTTAGTCACAGTATTGCTACATCAGTATCTACTGTGCTTGTGTTCAGCATAGACAATAAGGAGCCATGAGGTAAAATAAAGTGTCCTGCTCTGCCCTGTGTGACCCAGGTGCTTCCCCAGCCCTTCTCTGCCTCTGCAAGGGCAGTGCCTGTGAGCAGAGGTGGAGGGACTCCCAGCACAGCAGCACAGCCAGGGACAATGGACCTGGCTCTCCCCACATCTGCTCTTCCCAAATCCACCCACTCCTTTCCAGCCCTTCTGTGGTTGTAAGGCTGCAGTGCTCTGGCAGCTTGGTCACTGTCATGCTGTGTGTCCCTGCTGTGAGCACAGGCAGGGACAGGCCGTGGGCACTGCTGGGTCACAGCTGGGCTCCAGCACAGCAGCTCCACCAGAAAAGGGATCTCCTGAGGGCAGGGCAGGAAAGCTTTGTTCTCCTCCAGAGTCACTCTCAGGAACAGGCCCAAAGAACAGACTCTGAAGATGATCCTTGTGTTCCCTGTTCTCCCAGGGCTCTGTGGGATGAGATCAGGGTCCCAGTGTGGCCGTCAAGGGACTCAGGTCTGGGTCAAGTTTGGCTTGTTGGTGGCCAGTGCCCATCAGATGGTGAATGGTGTGTGCTGAACCTTGCTGGGGCTTTGCAACTTGTCCCTGGGCTGATGGCAGGGCAATGTTTGGCTGCAGGGCCTTGGGAGCTGCCAGGAGAGCATAGGGGACCTGCAGGGACAGGGTGACCCAGGGAGCAGCAGGGAGTGGAGCTCACTTGGCACAGGCCTGCCCACGGTGGGGTCACCCCACGATCAAGGACTGAATGTCTGCTGTGACCAGGAGAGCTCTGCAGCCCCACGGACACAGCAGGCACAGGGAAAGGAGTCTGGGCAATGAGTGCTCTGAGCCTCAGGGACACAGCAGGCACAGGGAAAGGAGTCTGGCACTGAGTGCTCTGAGCCTCAGGCACCTTTCCCAGGAGGATGCAGGGCAGCTTCAAGGCCATCTGGCAGCCCTGGAACAAGGCAGGCACCTCTGAGCCTTTGCATGGCCCCAGCAGAGCCTGTGTGGGAGGGGGTCAGTGCAGGGAGCACCATCAGCTGCCTCTGTGTCCCCGGCTGAGCAGCAGAGCCCAGCAGAGGCAGCCCAGGGCCCCGGGCAGCACAGCCCCCGTGCTCTGCAGAGCAGCAGCCCCAGCTCGGGCTCTGGGAGCAGGGCAGGGGCTGCAGCAGTGGCTGCTCAGGCCAGCACAGACGTGTTCCCATGGCACAGGCTCTGTGGGCAGCTGGCATGTGCCAGGAGCAGAGCAGGAGCCCCTGGGGTGCAGAGGAGCCCTGGCAAGAGGCTCCTGTCCCTGGGGCAGAAGCAGCTGCCTGAGGAGCCCCAGGGCCAACTCTCTGCTGCTGTGCTGGGCAGCGGGGCTGGCCCGGGGGCTGCAGGAAATGCCCAAGCTGGGGATCTGCTGAGCATTCCAGACACAGAGTGGCTGTCCCTGACCTGCAGTGCCTCCAGTTCAGCCTGCAGGAGGTCATTGTGCATTTTAGAGTAAGATTTCCATCTTGTGACAAAAGTTACAATTGCAGCAAACTGGTAATTTTTCTCAGTGTTTTTTGTGTTGTTATTCTGGCTGGTCACTCTGCCTCAGCATCCACTCACAGTTTACTCAGAGAAGCCCAATGCTGTTCATGCCTAGCAGGGTCCCCGTTCCCCTGGGTTCCCCCTGCTCCACCTGGGCCACAGCTTCCACCAAGGATGTCCCACAAATCCACCCCAGAGCCTGACACGGGGACAAGGGGCTGGGGCTGAGTGACCAGGACATCAAGGACGGGGATCATCCAGGTCACTGGGGCCTGGTTTGGGTTCCCCAGGGCAGCAAAGATTTCTGGCAGATGGAGCAGGGTGAGGGAAGGGCCTCCAGGATGGGGCTGGATCCTTTTGGCTGTGAGGAGAGGATGAGGGTGCTGGGATTGTCCAGCCTGGAGCAGGGAAGGCTGAGGGGCTCCCCATCCCAGCAAGGACAGGAAGAGTTTAAATGAGTCAGGCTGGTTATAGCATTTCCTCAGCATTCAAAAGCAGCATGGCTACCTTTCTCCACCCACCACTGAAATCTTTGCTAACAGGGCATTTTTCAAGCAGTTTTCACTGCATTCCAGGCAGAGCATCCTGATACAACACCTTGATTGTGTTTGTATCTATCATAGCATCATCTTTCTGAGGCAAATGTCAAAGGGTTAAGAGCTTAGCTGAAGAATAGAAGCTATACATATAATGATCAGAGTAGAATCAATGTAGAAAATTAATAATCAGAGGCTGAAGCTGAACCAGTAGAGATAAGAAAATAAATCACTTCCTTGGCTTTGTTGTGTCAAGTTGGGCAGTTGCAATATTGTTGAAGTGAATAAACCATAACTGCACCTGGGCCCTGCAACCAGCCAGAACCAGGTTGGGAACTTGAACTATGGTCAAAGGGCCTGCGAACCTAGGAACAAGACCAAGGTGAAAAGCTGAAGGCAAGGAAGGCTCCTTGACTTCATCATTAGGAGGCCTCTGACCCATTTCAAACACCCACTGACCCATTTGAAGGAAAGAACAGTGCAAGGACTGTGCAAAAGAACTTTGAGCTAATTTTAATACAAAGTGAGTGTATGGGGTTTTAGGTAATTCATATCCATAGGCATATTGGGTAACTAAATGAATATGTAAGATTTTGATGGAAAAAATAAGGCAAGAGCCCTGGGTATTTTGCACATCCTTGTGGGAGATTTCTCCTGAGCTTGCCAAGCATTGGAATAAATATATTATTTTCTAATTTAAACTGGCTGGACAGTCTTACTTTCTCTATCAATTGGCGAGTTTGCCATGAGAAACTCTGGCTGCAAGAGCAACCTGGGCTATGGATGTCTCTGGGACCTTCCTGGAAGGACCTCATGTCCCCAGCTGCTCAACATGGGGACAGAAAAGACATGTTGCTGGACTGCAGACAAAATTGTACGTTTAAAATTATGTGTATGCCTGTCAGGCCTACACATGGCTAAAAGGCAGCTGACAAGATGCCGAAGACATTCTGTGCTCAGCACAAGCCTGGGCGGTTTTGTTTGCAATCATCGAGAGGGTGCAGTGGCCACAGAAAGGGTTTGTTCTGTCAGGGAGATCCACCAGCAGTTCTTTGGGTGAACTGGGCAAATCCTTGTTTATTGCTGCTATTTTAATCATTATTTTGATTGGGTCCTGCCTCTGTGAATGACTGTTTGTGTGACTGGTGAGATGTACTTAGGAAGAAGCGAGCGGGAGCATGGATTTGTGTTTTCATTTTGGGCAACTGAAATGGCTGGAGAAGAGCAAAGTGATTGGGTGATCATTTAAAATTGCTGTATACTGTGTGCTGTGTTGACAAGAGGTGGATGCTTTCTCCCTTAATAAAGAGATACCCTTCCCTGCAGTGATTTTGACTTTTGGATTCGGGTTGTGTGTGGGGAATTCCTGTTTAAGGGGGACAGCATTCCCTGTAACACTGGATGTTCGGGCTTAACCGGTCCCCTGCTGCCACTGGTCATTGTGTATTTTGTAGTAATATTGCCACCTTTTGACAAAAGTTGCAATTGCAGCAAACTGGTAATTTTTCCTGTGTTTTCTGTGTTGTTAACTGGATGGAATATATCGAACTTCAGCAGGGAGGTTGGTAGCTTTGGACTGGGAAGAGTCTGCACAAGAGGGTCTGGACATTCAAGAGAGAAGAGGAACAGCTTGCTTTTGTGGGTGTTATGAGGCTTTTGGGGCTTCTAGAAGTTGGCACTCTGCATGGTTATTCTTACAGTGCAAGATTTGTGAAAAACATTGTTATTGTTCCTCTGAGAGACAGCAAGGTCTATGCCCTCAGTGTAAATCTAGACATCCTAACCAAGCTGATTTTGAATGTAAGATCCTCAAGTTTGTGTGCGGCAAATCACATTCAATACCTGCAACTCAGGCATGTGTGTGGGAGAAAGATTCAGAAAGGACAGTGCGGCTGTGTGGAGAGAGATTTGGGTGGAAACAGGATAAGACAAGAAGGAGGAGGTAATGAGTACTAGAGAAAGCAAGGAGATTTCTAAGGCTAGTCCTTTAGCCTGTATTTTGACACACTGGACAGAGTTAGTAGGGTATGAGGGCACTGAAAAATAGCAAAGTTTGATCAACTTTCACAGACATATCCCTCAGCAGAATCCATTAAAACTTCAGGAAAATTGGTCTTCCAATTAAATTTTGAACTCTTGAGAAGTTTCTTTAACACACGGAGGGACTTAATATAACGTAAACAGCACTAAATCCCTGTGAGGGTCATTAAAATCTTCGTGCTGTGTCTGTGCTGCTGAGCTGGGCTCGTCTCCTGGCACAGAGGCAGCTCCCAGGCTCAACCAGGAAAAGCTTCAAAAAGACATTTCTGCTGAGGAGCAGCTTCTCTCCCAGCCCAGCAGGGCTGAGGGCACTGCCTGCAGGCACTGAGGGGACAGGAGCCAGGCACAGACAGGCTAAAGGCAACCAGGATTGGGAAGAGATTGAGCTGAGACTTCACTTGGGGGAACATCTTCACAGCCCTGGACATGGTGAGTGTGTGGGTGCAGGGCAATGTCCCCTGTGCTCCTGGAGGGATCTACTAGAGCCAGCACATGTGTCAGGAGGACTCTGCCAGTTTCCTGAGGCACAGGAGCAGGAGGAAGAGAAGTAGGAGGAGAAGGAGGAGGAGGAGGAGGAGGAGGAGGAGGCGGAGGCGGAGGCGGAGGGCGAGGAGGAGGAGGAGGAGGAGGAGGAGGAGGAGGAAGAGGAAGAGGAGGAGGAGGAGAAGGAGGATGTGCTGCAGAGCAGAGCTACCCTGGGCACTGTCAGAGGGACAGGGCAGGATGGCTCCTGCTGCCAGGGACGGCTGCAGGGGCTGAAGCTGGGGCTGCAGCCAGGGCTGCCCAGGGCTGTCCTGCAGAGCAGCTCCTGCAGCCCTCAGAGCTCTTGGCCAGCCCAGGACATTTGCCACCTGCCAGGGACAGCTCTCAGCCTACCTGGCAGCTCTGTATGGACTGTGTGAAGAAGATAGAGGTGGAAGGGGTGACCCCATCAGGGCAGATTCCTCCTGCTGTGGAGATGGTGCTGCATGGCCAGGGCTGCTCTCAGTTTTCTCCTCAAGGCAAGGGAAAGGGGATGTCAGGTGTGTCTGTGTCACTGAGACTCCTGCACTGTCCCACTGGGCATCAGCAGATCTGTCTCACATCTCCCTCACAAAGTGCCTCCTCACCCTCCTGTGCCTACAGACAGCAGCAACGGCACCTTGGCTTGCAGCATCTCAGTTTGTCTGAGCTGCCCATAAGGCCCTGGCCTGGAGATGTCCCTGGGCAGTGCCCTGTGCTGGAAGAGGTGTGCAAGGCAGAGCAGAGCACCCAGGGCGGGACTGGGCTCTGGGAGTACTGGCAGGGAGAAGCTTTGGTTGCAGAGAAATAGCTCCCAGTAGGCAGAGCATCAGGCATTAGAGAACCACACCAGTCCTGAATATCCCTCCCTGTCCATCTGCAGAGGAAAAAAGGTGGGGGTTTAGAGAGATTGGTTTTGAAACTGGAGTCTGAAAAAGTTTTTTTAAAGAAAATTTTATGTGTGAGAACTTTGTAAAAGCAGGAGGTAATGAGCAAAAAGCAGATGTGTAGGACCAGCAGGTCTGACAACACAGGGGCACAGGGAGGCCTTTTATCCAAAAGGAATCCTAAATCTCTGGCTCGGAGAAATAATGAATTTGAGCCAGCAACTCAGCAGCAAAACCAAAAACTCAAAAATAAAAAACTTATACAAATTACAACCAAAGTATGAGAAGATAATTTGAAAGGATTCTAAAGAATATTTTCTTTAGAATTGGCTCAAAGAATTTGTTCCCACCTTGTGCAAATCTTCTTTCAACAAGTCAGAATTCCCAGAGGGCAGCGATGTCCAACAGCAGCTCCATCAGCCACTTCCTCCTGCTGGCACTGGCAGACACGCGGCAGCTGCAGCTCCTGCACTTCTGCCTCTTCCTGGGCATCTCCCTGGCTGCCCTCCTGGCCAACGGCCTCATCATCAGCGCTGTAGCCTGCGGCCACCACCTGCACACCCCCATGTTCTTCTTCCTGCTCAACCTGGCCCTCACTGACCTGGGCTGCATCTGCACCATTGTGCCCAAAGCCATGCACAATTCCCTCTGGGACACCAGGAACATCTCCTACTCAGGATGTGCTGCTCAGGTCTTTTTTTTTATGTTTTTCTTTTCAGCAGAGTATTATCTCCTGACCATCATGTGCTATGACCGCTACGTGTCCATCTGCAAACCCCTGCACTACGGGACCCTCCTGGGCAGCAGAGCTTGTGCCCACATGGCAGCAGCTGCCTGGGCCAGTGCCTTTCTCAATGCTCTGCTGCACTCAGCCAATACATTTTCCCTGCCCCTGTGCCAGGGCAATGTCCTGGGCCAGTTCTTCTGTGAAATCCCACATATCCTCAAACTCTCCTGCTCCAAATCCTACCTCAGGGAATTTGGGCTTCTTGCTGTTAGTATCTGTTTATCATTTGGTTGTTTTGTGTTTATTGTTTTCTCCTATGTGCAGATCTTCAGGGCTGTGCTGAAAATCCCCTCTGAGCAGGGACGGCACAAAGCCTTTTCCACCTGCCTTCCTCACCTGGCTGTGGTCTTCATGTTCGTCAGCACTGCCACATTAGCCTACCTGAAGCCCCCTTCTGTCTCCTCCCCATCCCTAGATCTGGCCCTGTCAATTCTGTACTCAGTGGTGCCTCCAGCTCTGAACCCCCTCATCTACAGCCTGAGGAATCAGGATCTCAAGACTGCAATTTGGAGACTGATGACACAAAGATTTTAGGAACATTGGACTGCTGGCAAATTTCTTCAAATCACTTGAAATAAATGTTGTTTTTCAAAGTTCTTGTTGGTTTGGTTTTGGAGTTTATTTCTGTTGTTCTGCTTTTCTATTATATTCCATTAAAAAATGTCATTATTTTGCCATTATCCTTTTGTTTCTCTCCACATTCCCTGTGGCCAGAGACTGTGTCCATGAGACCCTGTGATCTCAGGGGCCATAAATGTACTAAAGGATCTCAGAGGAAAGTTTTCACCAGAGTTCCCCAATATGTTCCCTTCTGTGGAGCTGCAGCAGCAATGTCTGTGTGCAGAGCTGGGGCAGATCAGTGCTGGCACAGCAACTGTGCCCAGCAGCAGCAGCATTTGGTGCTGCCAGTGCTGCTCCCGTGCCACTGCCCCGCTGCCCTCCTGCTCCTCATGTTGCTGCAGGGCCTGAGTGCTCTCGGGGTCGGGCACAGCCCTGGGGGTGGCAGCACCGGGGCTGCAGCAGGGACAGGCCATGGGCACTGCTGGGGTAGCACTGACACCTCAGGGCAGGGCCTGGGGGCTCCAGGCTCCTTGGTCAGGCTCTCTTCAGAACATTTTTCCAGGCCAATGCTGAGCAGAGAAAACCCTGTGAGCAGCCTCAGGCTGGCTGTGGGCAGGCTGGGGGCAAAAAGCATGGCTGGTGCTCTGCAAGACCCCTGCAAGGGGGAGAGCCTGGCAAGGAGCAGCAGAGCAGGGGCTGATCCATCCCCACTGCACTGGACAGCCCAGGGTAGCATCCCAGAGCGTCCTCATGCACCTGCCAACAACATCCCCCGTCTGCAGCCCTGGCCTCTCCCCCAGCTCACACAGGTGCCACATCCTTGCAGGCACAGACACGGCAGCACTGGCTCAGGAGCCCCTGTTTACACTGCACAGAGCAAGCGTCAGCACCCCCATGGTGCTGCTGTGGGGAGATGGAACTGAGTGAGCACAAATGCTATCAGTCACTGGGGCCAGCAAGGTCTGGGGGACACCAGGAAAAACACTCAGGTTTGTAGTGACCTCTGCAGTCAGCCAGAAAGTTTGTTCCCATGAGCTGTGAGTTTCCTGTCCCACTGCAGACACTGTTGCTCAGAGCCACAGCTGCGTTTTACCCACCCCCACACAGCCCTGAGCATTTCCTCTGCTTCACTTTTGCTTTCTTTCTTCCTTCCTGATCCACATTTACGCCTCTTGCCCATCCGTGTCCCCTCCCCTGTAAACAGTCCATACCTATTTTCCCATTCGTCTATGGCTGCACTTCCCATTTCAGTTCCTGAGTTGGCACCATGGGAATATCCCTTGTGCTGCAGGATCATCCTACAAGTGCTTGAGGAATTGTCTGCAGGGTCCTGCAGTGCCTCGTGCTGCTCCCTTGCCAGAGGCACCACAGGCCAGGGGGGCACATCTGGGCTGGTGTGTCTGGGTGTGGGGCTCCCTCTTCTGGGCAGTGAGGAGGGGCTGGAGGGGCTCTGCAGGACTGACAGGATGGGCTTTGGGGCTGTGTGGAGAAGCTGAGGGACCTGGGCTGCTGAACCTTCTGAAGAGAAGGCCCAGGGCTCATCCTGCAGCTGCTCCATGGGGGGTTTCAGAGAATCACAGAGTCAGCAAGGTTGGAAAAGATCTTGGAGATCATCAAGTCCAACCTGTGTCCTGACACCACCTTGTCTCCCTGAGATTCCTCTACTCTGGGATAAACAACACCAGCTCCCTCAGCCACTCCTCACAGCACTTGTGTTCCCCACCCCTCACCAGCCTTTTTGCACTTCTCTGGACCCACTCCAGCCCCTTCATGTCCTTCCTAAATTGGGGGGTCCAGAACTGGACACAGTACTTGAGGTGCTGCCTAACCAGTGCTGAGCACAGGTGAAGAATCACTGCCCTGCTGCTGCTGGCCACACCATTCCTGATCCAGGCCAGGAAACATTGGCTTTCTTGGTCATCTGCGCATACTGCTGGCTCATGTCCAGCCTGCTGTCCATCACTGCTGCCAGGTCCCTTTCTGCCTGGCTGATGTCCAGCCACTCTGTCCCCAGCCTGAAATGCTGCAGGGGTCATTGTGTCTGAAATGCAGGACCTAGGTAACAAGGTCAGGCAGACAGGCCTGGATTTCCCTAGATTCTCCTTCCAGCCCTTCTTGGGCATGAAGTCACATTTGCACCTCCAGTCTTTTGGAACCTCCCTGATGAGGCAGGACTGATGAGAAATGATGGAGAGTGTGGACACCATTGAAGGCCCAGGCAAAATTTGCTAGGCCTTTTCAGGCTCGAAGCTCTTTTTCTCTTTCTCATTCTGGGAAATGTTTCCCATGCTGAGACAGTTTCTCAGCTCCGGCCTAAGCCTTTCCCAGGATGACAACATTTGGGAAAACAGAAAGGAATTAATAATAAAGATTAGCACCTGGTGTTGACTGAGAAACAGTTCTCACAATTTGTGACAGGATTTGTTTTCTTCTGTTTTCCAATGGACTGCTGTTCTGTTCGAGACTTGAGAACCACACTATAAATATGTTTCTGACTTTCAATGAAATGCTTCTTTAGCCTCATAGCTGGAGAAATCTTGTTTATTAATATACGCAACTCCTAGCGTGTATGGTGACAGGAGAGCACCTCCCAGCAGCTCCCTCATCCCCCTAGTATAAATATCAAGTGCCCCATAGAGACCTGTAAACACCTGAGTGGCTCAGTAGGTCAGCAGCTGCTTCCTCTTGAATTACGGGGGTCTGTTCTGCTCCCTGTCCCCATCTATCAGCTCAGCAGAACATTTGTCCTGGGGACAACCTGTTTTATTTTTGAAAATATGAAAAGGAACAAGCAATAAGGAATGTAGGTTGTCTTTAGCCCTTCTATTGCCATTAATGTTTTCAAAAAATAATTTTTGTTATCCTTCACACAGGTGGCCAGTTTAAGCCCTAATGGAGCTTTCACCTCTCTAATTTTCTTTCTGCATGACCGAGCAACAGCCTTAAACATTTCCTGAGTTTCCTGCCCCTCTATCCAAAGATGATGCAACCTCTTTTTTTCCCTGTGTTCTTGGAAAAAGCTTCATGCGCAGCCAGGCCAGTCATTTTCCTCACTTTTGGCACACAGGGACAGGCTGCTCCTTGTCCTTCAAAATTTCTTTCTTGCAGTGTGTCCATCATTCCTGGACCCCTTTTGTTTTTAAGGATGGTATCCCTTAAAAAATTCAATACCTAATTTGGCACTCTCTGCACAAATCTACATCTCAATAGGCCAAAGTCTTCTCTCCATTATTGCAGGGTAGAACTTTTGTTGATGCCTCTACTTCTTTCACAGAATAATAAAAACTCTAATATTTCATGGTTACTGTACCCCAGGAAGCCACCGACCACCACATCTCTCACCAACCCATCTCTGTTTGTGAACAGCAGGAGACAGAGCTTTCCTTGGGAGTGTTCTTCTGTCCTGGGGGTCTCTCTAGTGTTTCCTGGTGGTCGTGGACCCCCAATGTTCCAGTCAGCCTGGCTGAGTTGGCAGGACACTGAGGCTGGTGAATTCCAGTTCCCCTTCTTACACAACAGGTATTGTGTGGTTTCCAGAGGCCAGTGGTTTTGGAGAACAAGCATTGTATTGTTTCACATGGGGTGGGCAATTTATCGTCTGGTAACATGAGGTCACAGAGTGGGCTATGACAACACAGAGTGGGTTTTGTGAGGTCATCAAGCAGCTACGACATCATAGGCTGTCTCTGCATCATCACCTGGGCTGTGTGAGGTCACTGGGTTGGTCACTCTGCCCCAGCCCCCCTCACAGTTTCCCCAGACAAGTCTAATGCTGTTCATGCCCAGCAGGGTCCCCTGTCCCTCTGTATACCCCTGCTCCACCTGGAGCCACAGCCTCCCCCAAGGATGTTCCACAAATGAATTCCAGAGCCTGACATGGGGACAAGGGGCCAGGGCTGAGTGACCAGGATACCAAGGACGTGGATTATCCAAGTCACTGGGGCCTGGTTTGGGTTTCCCAGGGCAGGAAAGGTGTCTGGAACCTGGAGCAGGGTGAGGGAAGGGCCTCCAAGGTGGGGCTGGGGCCCTTTGACTGTGAGGAGGGGCTGAGGGAGCTGGGCTTGTCCAGCCTGGAGCGGGGAAGTCTGAGGGGCTCCTCATGCCAGCAAGGGCAGGAAGAGTTTAAATGAGTCAGGCTGGTTTCAGCATTTCCTCTACACCAAAAGCAGCATGGCTACCTTTCTCCATCCACCACTGAAAGCTTTGCAAATAGGGCATTTTTCAAGCCGTTTTCACCCCACTCCAGGCAGAGCATCCTGATACAACACATTGATGGTGTTTGCATCTATTATAGCATCAACTTTCTGATGCAAAAATCAAAGGGTTAAGAGATTAGCTGAGGAATAGAAGCTATACATATAATGATCAGAGTAGAAGCAATGTAGAAAGTTAATAATCAGTGGCTGAACCAGTAGAGATAAGAAAATAAATCACTTCCTTGGCTTTGTTGTGTCAAGTTGGGCAGTTGGAAAATTGTTGAAGTGAAGAAACCATAACTGCACCTGGGCCCTGCAACCAGCCAGAACCAGGTTGGGAACTTGAACTATGGTCAAAGGGCCCAAGAACCTAGGAACAAGACCAAGGTGAAAAGCTGAAGGCAAGGAAGGCTCCCTGACTTCATCATTAGGAGACCTCTGACCCATTTCAAACACCCACTGACCCGTTTGAAGGAACGAACTGTGCAAGGACTGTGCAAAAGAACTTTGAGCTAATTTTTATATAAAATGAGGGTATGGGGTGTTAGGTAATTCATATCTATAGACATATTGGGTAACTAAATGAATAGGTAAGATTTTGATGGAAAACATAAGGCAAGAACCCTGGGTATTTTGCACATCCTTGTGAGACATTTCTCCTGGGCTTGCCAAGCATTGTAATACATATACTACTTTCTAACTTAAACTGGCTGGAGAGTCCTTTTTTCTCTATCAGTTGGCGAGTTTGCCATGAGAAACTCTTTTTGGCTGCAAGACCAACCTGGGCTATGGATGTCTCTGGGACCTTCCGGGAGGGACCTCCGGTCCCCAGCTGCTCATTGTGGGGACAGACAAGACATGCTGCTGGACTGCAGACAAAATTGTATGTTTAAAATGATGTGTATGCCTGTCAGGCCTACACATGGCTAAAAGGCAGCTGACAAGACGCAGAAGACGTTCTGTGCTCAGGGCAAGCCTGAGCGGTTTTGTTTGCAATCATCGGGAGGGTGCAGTGGCCACAGAAAGGGTTTGTTCTGTCAGGGAGATCCACCAGCAGTTCTTTGGATGAACTGGGCAAATCCTTGTTTATTGCTGCTGTTTTAGTCATTATTTTGATTGGGTCCTGCCTCTGTGAATGACTGTTTGTGTGATTGGTGAAATGTACTTAGGAAGAAGGGAACGGGAGCTTGGATCTGTGTTTTCATTTTGGGCAACTGAAACGGCTGGAGAAGAACAAACTGATTGGGAGATCGCTAAAATTGCTGTATACTGTGTGCTGTGTTGACAAGAGGGGGATGTTTTCTCCCTTAATAAAAAGATACCCTTCCCTGCAGTGATTTTGACTTTTGGATTTGGGCTGTGTGTGGGCAATTCCGGTTTAAGGGGGACAGTATTCCCTGTAACACTCGGTGTTTGGGTTTAACCGGTGCCCTGCCGCCACTGGTCTTTGTGTATTTTAGAGTAATATTGCCACCGTGACAAAAGTTACAATTGCAGCAAACTGGTAATTTTTCCCTGTGTTTTCTGTGTTGTAAACTGGATGGAATATATCGAACTTCAGCAGGGAGGTTGGTAGCTTTGGACTGGGAAGAGTCTGCACAAGA
Organism: Erithacus rubecula; assembly: GCF_903797595.1. Lineage (NCBI taxonomy): Eukaryota > Metazoa > Chordata > Aves > Passeriformes > Muscicapidae > Erithacus > Erithacus rubecula. The sequence continues at coordinate 66,927 of NW_027636160.1, forward strand.
GGGTCTGGACATTCAAGAGAGAAGAGGAATAGCTTGCTTTTGTGGGTCTCTAGAAGTTTTTTGGGGCTTCTAGAAGTTGGCAGTCTTCATGCCTACTGTTACAGTTCAAGATTTGTGAAAAATGTTGTTATTGTTCCTCTGAGAGACAGCAAGGTCTATGCCCTCAGTGTAAATCGAGACATCCTAACCAAGCAGATTTTGAACCTAAGATCCTAAAGTTTGTGTGTGGCAAATCACATTCAATACCTGCAACTCAGGCATGTGTGTGGGAGAAAGATTGGGAAAGGACTGTGAGGCTGTGTGGAGAGAGATTTGGGTGGAAACAGGATAAGACAAGAAGGAGGAGGTAATGAGTACTAGAGAAAGCAAGGAGATTTCTAAGGCTAGTCCTTTAGCTTGCATTTTGACACACAGGAAAGAGTTAGAAGGGTATGGAGGCACTGAAAAATAGCAAAGTTTGATCAAATTTCACAGACATATCCCTCAGCAGAATCCATTAAAACTTCAGGAAAATTTGGTGTTCCAATTAAACTTTGAAGTCTTGAGAAGTTTCTTTAACACACTGAAGGACTTAATCTGATGTAAACAGCACCAAATCCCTGTGAGGGTCATTAAAATCCTTGTGCTGTGTGTGTGCTGTTGAGCTGGGCTGGTCTCCTGGCACAGAGGCAGCTCCCAGGCTCAACCAGGAAAAGCTTCAAAAAGACATTTCTGCTGAGGAGCAGCTTCTCTCCCAGCCCAGCAGGGCACAGGGCACTGCCTGCAGGCACTGAGGGGACAGGAGCCAGGCACAGACAGGCTAAAGGCAACCAGGATTGGGAAGACATGGAACTGAGACTTCACTTGGGGTAACATCTTCACTTCCCTGGACATGGTGAGTTTCTGGGTGCAGAGCAATGTCCCCTGTGCTCCTGGAGGGATCTACTAGAGCCAGCACATGTGTCAGGAGGACTCTGCCAGTTTTCCTGAGGCACAGGAGCAGGAGGAAGAGAAGGAGCAGGAGGAGGAGGAGGAGGAGGAGGAGGAGGAGGAGGAGGAGGAGGAGGAGGAAGAGGAAGAGGAGGAGGAGGAGGATGTGCTGCAGAGCAGGGCTGCCCTGGGCACTCTCAGAGGGACAGGGCAGGATGGCTCCTGCTGCCAGGGACGGCTGCAGGGGCTGAAGCTGGGGCTGCAGCCAGGGCTGCCCAGGGCTGTCCTGCAGAGCAGCTCCTGCAACCATCAGAGCTCTTGGCCAGCCCAGGACATTTGCCACCTGCCAGGGACAGCTCTCAGCCTACCTGGCAGCTCTGCATGGACTGTGTGAAGAAGATAGAGGTGGAAGGGGTGACCCCATCAGGGCAGATTCCTCCTGCTGTGGAGATGGTGCTGCATGGCCAGGGCTGCTCTCAGCTTTCTCCTCAAGGCAAAGGAAAGGGGCTGTCAGGTGTGTCTGTGTCACTGAGTCTCCTGCACTGTCCCACTGGGCATCAGCAGATCTGCCTTAGATCTCCATCACAAAGTGCCTCCTCACCCTCCTCTACCTACAGACAGCAGCAGCAGCACCTTGGCTTGCAGCATCTCAGTTTGTCTGAGCTGCCCATAAGGCCCTGGCCTGGAGATGTCCCTGGGCAGTGCCCTGTGCTGGAAGAGGTGTGCAAAACAGAGCAGAGCCCCCAGGGCGGGACTGGGCTCTGGGAGTACTGGCAGGGAGAAGCTTTGGTTGCAGAGAAATAGCTCCCAGTAGGCAGAGCATCAGGCATTAGAGAGCCACACCAGTCCTGAATATCCCTCCCTGTCCATCTGCAGAGGAAAAAAGGTGAGGGTTTAGAGAGATTCGTTTTGAAACTGGAGTCTGAAAAAGTTTTTTTAAAGAAAATTTTATGTGTGAGAACTTTGTAAAAGCAGGAGGCAATGAGCAAAAAGCAGATGTGTAGGACCAGCAGGTCTGACAACACAGGGGCACAGGGAGGCCTTTTATCCCAAAGGGATCCTAAAAGCTCAGGCTGAGAGCAATGCTGATTTTGAGCCAGCAACTCAGCAGCAAAACCATAAACTAAAAAATAAAATCTTTTACACACTACTACCAAAGTGTGAGAAGATAATTTGAAAGTATTCTAAAGAATATTTCGTAGGATTGGCTCAAAGAATTTGTTCCTACCTTGTCAAAGTCTTCTTTCAACAGCTCAGAATGCCCAGAGTGGAGTGATGTCCAACTGCAGCTCCATCAGCCACTTCCTCCTGCTGGCACTGGCAGACAAAAGACAGCTGCAGCTCCTGCACTTCTGCCTCTTCCTGGGCATCTCCCTGGCTGCCCTCCTGGCCAACGGCCTCATCATCAGCGCTGTAGCCTGCGGCCACCACCTGCACACCCCCATGTTCTTCTTCCTGCTCAACCTGGCCCTCACTGACCTGGGCTGCATCTGCGCCACTGTGCCCAAAGCCATGCACAATTCCCTCTGGGACACCAGGAACATCTCCTATGCAGGATGTGCTGCTCAGGTGTTTTTCTTTGCGTTTTTCATTGGATCAGAGTTTTCCCTCCTGACCATTATGTGCTACGACCGCTACGTGTCCATCTGCAAACCCCTGCACTACGGGACCCTCCTGGGCAGCAGAGCTTGTGCCCACATGGCAGCAGCTGCCTGGGCCAGTGCCCTTCTCAATGCTCTGCTGCACACAGCCAATACATTTTCACTGCCGCTGTGCCAGGGCAATGTCCTGGGCCAGTTCTTCTGTGAAATCCCACACATCCTCAAACTCTCCTGCTCCAAATCCTACCTCAGGAAACTTGGGCTCATTGCTGTTAGTATCTGTTTATCATTTGGCTGTTTTGTGTTCATTGTTTTCTCCTATGTGCAGATCTTCAGGGCTGTGCTGAGGATCCCCTCTGAGCAGGGACAGCACAAAGCCTTTTCCACCTGCATCCCTCACCTGGCTGTGGTCTCCCTGTTTATCAGCACAAGCACATTAGCCTACCTGAAGCCCCCCTCCATCTCCTCCCCATCCCTCGATCTGGCAGTGTCAGTTCTGTACTCAGTGGTGCCTCCAGTCCTGAACTCCCTCGTCTACAGCCTGAGGAACCAGGAGCTCAAGGTTGCAGTGTGGACACTGATGACTGGCTGCTTTCAGAAAAGTTAAAGTGCTGGCCAATTTCTGCAGAACACTTGTAATAAAAACCACCTTTGATAATTCTTGGTTCCATTTTGGTGGTTCTTTTCCTTGTTTTACCGCCTTTTAATACTGTCCACAAAGAAATGTCGTTGTTTGTGCCATTTCACATTTGGTTTCACTCCACCATCCCTGTGGCCACAGACTATGACAATGTGGGGCTGTGCTCTCAGGGGCCATAAATGTACTAAAGGATCTCAGAGGAAAGTTTTCACCAGAGTTCCCCAATATGTTCCCTTCTGTGGAGCTGAAGCAGCAATGTCTGTGTGCAGAGCTGGGGCAGATCAGTGCTGGCACAGCAACTGTGCCCAGCAGCAGCAGCACTTGGTGTTGCCAGTGCTGCTCCTGTGCCACTGCCCCGCTGCCCTCCTGCCCCTCGTGTTGCTGCAGGGCCTGAGTGCTCTCGGGGCCGGGCACAGCCGTGGGGGTGGCAGTGCCGGGGCTGCAGCAGGGACAGGCCATGGGCACTGCTGGGGCAGCACTGACGCCTCAGGGCAGGGCCTGGGGGCTCCAGGCTCCTTGGCCAGGCTCTCTCCAGAACACTTGGCCAGGTCAATGCTGTCAGAGAAAACCCCCGTGAGCAGCCCCAGGCTGGCCATGGGCAGGCTGGGGGCAAACAGCATGGCTGGTGCTCTGCAAGGTCCCTGCAAGGGGGAGACCCTGGCAAGGAGCAGCAGAGCAGGGGCTGATCCATCCCCACTGCGCTGGACAGCCCAGGGCAGCGTCCCAGAGCGTCCTCATGCACCTGCCAACAACATCCCCCGTCTGCAGCCCTGGCCTCTCCCCCAACTCACACAGGTGCCGCATCCTTGCAGGCACAGACACGGCAGCACTGGCTCAGGAGCCCCTGTTTGCACTGCACAGAGCAGGTGTCAGCACCCCCATGGTGCTGCTGTAGGGAGATGGAGCTGAGTGAGCACAAATGCCATCAGCCCCTGGGGCCAGCAAGGGCTGGGGGACACCAAGGAAACCACTCAGGCTTGTCGTGGCCTTTGCAGTCAGCCAGAAAGTTTGTTCCCATGAGCTGTCAGTTTCCTGTCCCACTTCAGATGTTGTTGCTCAGAGCTGGGCATGCCTGGCAGCCACCCCCAAACTGCCCTGAGAATTTCCTTTACTTCACAATTGCTCTCTTAATACCTCATTCCAGATTTCTTATTACAGCCCACCTCTATTCCCTCATGGACAAAATCCCATCCCTGCCTGCCCTTGCTCTCTGGCCCCACTCCCCATTTCAGTTCCTGAGCAGGCACCATGGGAACATCCCTTTGGGAGCAGGATCATCCTACAAGTGCTTCAGGAATTGTCTGCAGGCTCCTGCAGTGCCTCATGATGCTCCCTTGCCAGAGGCACCACAGGCCAGGGGGACACATCTGGGCTGCTGTGTCTGGGTGTGGGGCTCCCTGTTCTGGGCAGTGAGGAGGGGCTGGAGAGGCTCTGCAGGACTGACAGGATGGGCTTTGAGACTGTGAGGAGAAGCTGAGGGACCTGGGCTGCTGGACCTTGTGAAGAGGAGGCCCAGGGGTGGTTTCAGAGAATCACAGAATCAACCAGGCTGAAAATGATCTTATAGATCATCAAATCCAACCTCTGTTTTAATATCACCTTGTCTCCCTGAGCCTCCTCTTCTCTCAGTGAACAACCCCAGCTCCCTCAGCAATTCCTCACTACACTTGTGTTCCAGACCTCTCACCAGCCTTTTTGCCCTTCTCTGCACATGCTCCAGCTCCTTCACGTCCTACCGAAATTTTGGGCTCAGAACTGGACACAGCACTCAAGGTGTGGCCTCTCCACTGCTGAGCACAGGGGAAGAATCACTGCCCTGCTGGCCACACCATTCCTGACCCAGACCAGGAGCCATTGGCCTTCTTGGCCACCTGGGCACACTGCTGGCTCATGTCCAGCCTGCTGTCCATCAGTGCCCTCAGGTCCCTTTCTGCCTGTCCACTCTCCAGCCACTCTGTCTCCGGCCTGGAGGACTGCCGAGGTTGTTGTGCCCAAAGTGCCAGACCCAGCACTTGGTCTTGTTAAACCTCACCTTTTTGGATCTTAACCCTGGATCCAGCCTGTCCAGGTCCCTCTACAGAGCCCTCCTACCCTCCAGCACATCCACACCAGCCTGGTGTCATCTGCAAATTTGCTGATGGTGCACTCAATCCCCTTCTCCAGGCTGTCTATAAAGATGTTAAACAGGACTGGGCCCACACTGATCTCTGTAGGACATCACTGCCCACACACTGGATGTGGCACTATTCCTCACCACTCTCTGGGCCCAGACATCCAGACAGTTCTTATTCCAGGGAATTGTGAACCAATCCAAGCCACAGGCTTCTGCTTTTCCAGAGAATGCTTTTGGACATGGTGTCAAGGGCTAAAGTTCTGATAGACAACATTGTCAGCCCTCCCTGCATCCACCAGGCCCTGGCAGAAAACTTTTGGTGGGCAGGAGCTGGGCAGGAGGCAGCCGAGTGCCATGGCAGCAAGGCAGGCCAGGAGCACCCGGGGCTGAGTGACCAGGACATCAAGGACATGGATTATCCAGGTCACTGGGGCCTGTTTGGGTTCCCCAGAGCAGCGAAGATGTCTGGCAACTGGAGCAGGGTGAGGGAAGGGCCTCCAAGGTGGGGCTGGAGCTCTTTGCCTGTGAGCAGAGGCTGAGGGAGCTGGGCTCATCCAGCTCGGAGCAGGGAAGGCTGAGGGGCTCCTCATGCCAGCCTGGCAGTGCCAGCCAGGAGCTGATGGAGAACACAGAGCCAGGTTCTGCACTTGGGGACATGGGGCAGGGGGGAAGACTAAATGTTTGGGAGAAGAATGAGGAGAAATCAGCCAGGAAATGTGGAAAACCTTTGTTTCCATGGGCTCCGACACGTTCTGAGATGCTGCCCCATCCCTGGCCATTGGGGTTTTTAAATTCAGACCAAATCAAGCTTTGAATTACTTGGTCTGGGACAGTTTTTGGTGGGTTGGACTTGCTGAGGTCCCTTCCAGCCTCAGGTCCCTGATGATCCCAGGACAATGCTGATCCTGATTTTGGAATGGGCCAGAGCAGATGTTTACAGGACAGGAGCCCTCTGGGGCTGTAGGGAATGTGCATTTTACAAGGGGCACAAGCACATCTCATTAGCTGGGGCATTTGAGTACTTGAAGAAATGTCCAAGTTTCCCCACCAGGAGATAACAGAAATTTCTTGAAATTTTACTGATAATAGGGGAAGAAATACCGATCTTTCCGTCAACCTGTGTTACCCCTGTACTGTCTATTATTTCATGTTCCTCTTCATTTGGGTGATTCCCCCTCTTCTGTTTAAATGGCCATGTCTAAGGACATCTGGACCAGGTGGTTCAATGGCCTTCCCATTGCTCCCAGATTTCCTTCTTCATTTATTCTCTGGTCATTCCACATTAGTCAACATGTAAATTTTGTTTAATTCTCTTAAAGAATCACCCTTCCTAATGTCTTTGTCTAAAACTGCACTCATATAGAAATACCTCGTGCATGGCAGATATAGCAATTATATCAAGACAGACATGACTGACACCATCATCAGTCCTTTATTAAGTACTTTTCACTACTTCTTTCAGGCAACTCTGACCCTTTCCTCATGTGGAGCTCCACACAACACTGATTTCTTCTCTCCTCTCTCTAAGTTTCCTTCTGCAAGACAGGCTAACCCCAGCCTGTCCCCATTGCGGACACCTAACCCTTTGTGTCCTTCACACAACATGTTACCTTGTCTGTCCCTTACACAATAACATGCCCCTTCCTCCTCACAGCACAGCCTGCAGACTTCATCCCAAACTGCAACAGACTCTGGGTCTCAAGCTCTAACTGCATCTGTAACTTACCCTTGACTAGCTAGCTCAGACTTTTAGAATACCCATCCTCATTGGGCAGGCAAGGCTGTTTCCATTTCCCAACAATCAGTACAGCTGTAATTCATTGGGAAAGATTGCCTTCTTTACTATCCTTACAAAATATCTTCCCACATAGGACATATCAGATACATTGCACAGAGCTGAGGAGAAATGGTGATGTTTATGGAATTATATCATTGTTACAATTTTTATGTCAGCCATGAAGAGAAACCTATCTATGCTTCTGAGTCTCACCAGTTCCTGACCCCCAAAGAACACAAACCTGTTGAGTTGTGGTTCCCACTGCAGGGATGGCACTTGCACCTCCCTCCATCCCCAGAGCAAAGCTCCCCTGTCCCAGAAAGGGCCTGGCACTGCAGGGATGAAGGAAACAGGACAGGCTGTGGGGATCAGGGGCAGGGCACAGCCAGGGATTTGGGGTGGTTGTGAGCCCAGGGCAGGAGCCAGCCCTTGGCCTTGGGGAGCCTCATCCCATTGTCTTGGGCCAATGGCTCCAGCCTGTGCAGATCCCTCTGCAGAGCTTCCTGCCCTGCAGCACAGCCACAGTCCCAGCCAGCCTGGGCTCACCAGGCATCTGACTGAGGGTGCCCTCGATGGCCTCGTCCAGATCAGCAAGAAAGAGACTGAATTACCCTGGCCCTAATCCTAAACCCTGGGGACACCCCTGGATGTGGCTCCATTGCCCAGCACTCCTTGGGCCTAGCCACCCACACAGATTTCTACCCAGGTAACAGATGCAGTAGAGCGTGTTGGATCAAGGTATTGTGAGCCCAGAATATTGGCATTAGTGCAGCTGTAGCTGTGCACAAGAGAGCTCTTCAGCCACTTTCTCTCTTTTCCTTCCTCTGGGCATTGGAGGCAGCTCGTGACTTCAGTGTGGGACTCGTGTGCAAAGAGCAAATCTGGGCAGAATCGGGGCTGGGAGGGTTTGGGGCATCCTGGGATCTGTGCTGGGCACAGGATGTGTTTTCCATTTCTCTGAGACTGTCTGCTGTGGAAAGGGGATGTAATATTCAGTAGAGGAATGATTTTTGTTTTTTATGGAGCTGTGCCTTCCCTTGGTTAGTTTACTCACAATAAATGAACATTCTTCTGTGTCTTGAGCAGTTCCTTCTCCAAGGAAAGCAGGTGGGAGTTGGTGCCATGGAGCTGAAAGCTGCAGGCACAGACTGGAGTGGAGAAAGCTCAGATTGGCAAAAGGCTGCTCTGAGTGTCAGGGGTTGGATAAGGGAAATGGTGAGGTGGGGGTAAGGACAAAGTGTGATTGATTGTCAGCCATAAAGCGTCTTGATTTTCATATCTATTCAGACTGCATTAGGAGGTGCTGGGGATCAATGTCAACTGGAGATTGCTGATATCAGTGTATAAACAGGAAAGGAATAAATGTGGAAAAGAAAAGATCTTCTCTCATTTTGTTCTTAAATGAAATATGTTACAAATGGAATGAAATCTTAAACAAGTCCTGCCCTATGCTCAGGTTTCTGGCAGTAACTCTGTTTCAGGTAGACTGCAGCCCAAATTGCTCTTTCGCACAAGTTCTTTACCATGGTGGATTAGGTCTATTCTAAAATGAATTATTTACTGAATGGATTCAACATAAACAGACAAGAATCTTTAAATTGACTACTTACTGTACAGGACAAACAAAAGAAGTGCAGGTAGATACAAACACAGTGCACATTAAACTTACCTTTATTACAGCTAGTGAAGAAATAGCAGAGATCAGGAGTCAATGTAACTTAGCACCAAATTGATGAGGGAGTACACATGGAGCCCTTTCACTCAGCTTCCAGAAAAGAAACCACCAAGATGCATCCAGAACTAGGAGAGAAGCCCTGCCCATTTGCAGGGACTATGCAGAAGACTTCTGCTTTGTAAAAATTTTGTGTGGCTTTTATTGTTTGTAAAGTGAAGTGTGTGTCACTCAGGAATTCAAGGTTTATCTCCCTTCAGCTGCTCTCAGAGCAAGATGCTCATGGTCAGCTGGGAATTCCACCTGCCTGGCACCAAAGAGAATTCAGGACAAGACTGATGTCCAGCCTGGGTTATCTCAGCAATTCCTGAAAGGGGAAGATGCCCTGAGTGATGGCCCAGCTGATGGACAGAACAGATGAGCTCTGCTGTGCCACAGGGGAAGTCCTGCTGCAGAAACCTCATGGAACCAACGGTCCATTGTGACATTGTGATACCTCCTGGAACCAAGGAGACCATGGTGACACTAATGAACCTCATGGAACCAAGGGTCCATTGTGACAGATCAAGGCCTCATGGAACCAAAAAGAGTATTGTGACCCCGTGGAGGCCCATAGACCCAAATCTCCACTGTGATAGTCCAGAACCTCATGGAACCAAGGAGCCTTTCTGACACTGCAAGGCCTCAGGGAACCAAGGAGTGCAAAGGTGTCAAACATTGCTTGCAGGGCTCTGCCTTGGGGATGAGGAATTTCCTTGGCAGCACCTTGTGCCTGTATGCAGTGGGGAACCTTAAAAATTTTGGATTGCTTAAAAAAAAATTGAAACCCCCTCTTTGTCTGAGTGTTGTCAGTTCTCAGAAAGTCAGTGTAGAAAGGAAAAAGTAAAGAATCTTTGAAAGCTTAAGCACCTAGAGGCACTGAGCCCCACTGAGTGCTGTTACTGACAAAGTCTCTCAAGAGACTAATTAAAGAAGGTAACTGGAGGCCATGATTGCACAAAGCTCTCAGAGACTCCAAGCAAAACCCAAAGCCCTTGGAAAAACCTGCAGTCCCTGGGAGAATGAAGGAGACCCCAGGGCAATTCCTGACCAAGGCTCCCCAGGGACTGGTCCCAGCAGATCCCTGAGGCCACTGGGATGTGGGGGGATGCTGAGGGCAGGACAAGGGGTGACAGTGCCCAGCCTTGCTGGGGCTGTGCCAGGAAGCCCCAGTGGCTCAGGACAAGGTGTGTCCTCACAGCCCTTGGTGGCACAGACCCTGCTGTGCCCCAGGGCACCAAGACTTGGCTTCTCTTTGTCCCCACCTGTCATCTCTGCCTCCAATTCTCTGTTCTGATTGAGGCTTGGGGACACTTTCTCAGTTGTGTTCCTCCCTGGGACCCATTAAAACTTTAGGAAACTTTGGAGATTGATTCTCACTTGGAGTTCTTGAGAGGTTTCCTAACAAACCATGGCTCTGTCTTGATTTCCCTCTGGTCTGGTGCAGTTCAATAGGAATATTTCCTATAATAATTATGGAAAAACACTTCAAATTGTTTCTTAAAAATATCCATTCCTTTTTTAAAGGATGGATTTTATTACTGTTCTCTTTAAGCAGAGGTGATTGCAGCATTCTGTGATTGATATTGATCCAGAGTTTCTCCTCAGGATGTCTGGCCTGCTCAGAGAAGCTGTTCCTGGAGGTCTGAGCCTGTGTGGGCAACCTTGCTCCACATTCCCCAACCCCATCCTCTCTGTCCTCACTCACCTGGGACCTGCTGTGCTTGGAGAACTGCTTCCACTCAAGCAAACAGGGTTTTCTCCCCTTTGTTTTACTTTTGAAGCAATCTAAAACACCTTATTTTCCCCTGTGAAAACAGACACCCTCCTGAGGTATGTGTCAGCCCAAGGTGCCACCAAGGAGGTTCAGGCCGGGGACCAGGGCCTGAGGGGTGGTGCCTGGAGCCAGCGCCATTTTTCCTTTCTGCCTCTAACTCCCAGCATGCCTTGCAGCCCCATAGAGCCCCATTGGAGCCGGGACTACAATACCCATCATGCCCCACGCTCCACAGAACCCCGGTATCCCCCCTGTATGACAAATAGATGTCCTCCAGAATCTCCAAGGATCCCTAAATGTCTCCCCAGCGCCCATTCGGGTACCCCCAAAAACATCCCAGAATCCCCTGAATGCTCCCAAGCCCACAGATGCCCTGTCACAGCCACTTCTGGGAATTCATCTCCTGCCATCCCCCGCGAGCTCAGAGCACCTCATAACAAAGTCCTGTGCCTAAAACTCCTGCTGTGCCCCGTGCTCTAAAGAGCCCAGTTAGAGCTCCCCAAGCTCCCCCAAGTGCTCCCGAACTGTAAACATTCCTCCCTGAGAACGTGAAGTTGCCGTTCAGAGGCAAAAGTGTCCCCCAAGTGCCCACCTAGAGCCCATAAACACTCCACTAGAATCACTTCCGGGACTACAGCTCCCATCATGCTTTGTGGTGCCATAGAATGCTATTCAAGCAATGACTTCATCTCCCATCATGCCCCATGTTCCACCGAGAGATACTGCAGCTGCGCCTGGAATAACCATGATGCTCTGCGGCCCCATTAAACTGTATTATACCTACTCCTACAACTCCCATCATCCCCTGCACCCCGGAGAACCCCCTTACAGACCCCCATGAGCCACTTCAAAGCCCAGACTTTCCCTCAGGATCCCTAAGTTCATTTTTAGTGCCAACTCAATGCCCCCAAGTGTCCTCCTGTCCCTCAAAATTCTTCCCCCAGACCCAAAACTGCCCCAAATGTGCCCCAGAAATGTCTCCCTGGACCCCGAAGTGCCCACCCTAAACCTGTCTGAAAAAAAAGATATTAAAAAGATAAAAAAATAACTCAAACATTATGAATTATCCTAAAAAGAGAGAAATAAAGAACCAATAGAGCTTAATTAATGAAGGGAATTGTATTACATAAAAGCAATGACCAATAATTTTTTTGGTTGCTAAAAAAATATTTTTATTACGAATATAAAAATTTGGTCTAAAAAATAGAATAACAATATTACAAATAAGGAAAATTAATTTTAATTTTAAAATTAAATAACATTTTTATTACAAACAGAAATTAATGAGGTTTTTTATATTTTGGGTTGTCAGCACCAAGTGGGAGACATCATGATATGGTGATGAGGGGGGTGAGGAGCAGGTGGTCCAAACAGGGTCAGCCTGCAAAGGGGCTCATTCTTCAATGTGCCCAGACCTCCTAAGGAGACATTCTGCATCAAGGTCACTTGGGAAATGCTTCTATCACTTCGTCTCTGAACTGAAAAATTGAAAAACATTCCCTTGAGTAAAGTCATGATGCACTTTCAAATCTTCCTTCTTAGGAAATCTGCAAAATGTCTCCAAGCATCTGCACAAGCCCTGGAGACTTGAAGACAAATGAAGAAATACAAAGAGCTCCTGGAATTTTTCTGTATTTTAATGATCCCCAAAATTGTTATGAATGGAGTCTTCAATTGTTCAGTTAATCAAACAACAAATATAAATTTAGCAATAATTTATTAATAATAGCAGTAATTGTATATAAACAAATTCAATCAAAGTATATTTGTTATGTATATTTAAATAAATGCAAAATTTGGCAGTGAGTATTTTAGTGTAATTGAGGTTGAGTTCAAATAAAGCATAAGCAAAACCAACCAGGGGTACGGGGAGGGCCCTTCCTCTCACACCATGCCAACTGAATCAAGCTAAAATCTCATTTATATAGTTTACTAATACATATTAATACAGAATATTCTGGAAATTTCCTCCTAGATCCTATTCCTAAAATCTCCGTCACTATGTAGTGTTGCTCATGCTTCAACAATGGTCGGGGTCTCTCCTCCCTTCGGGGATCTTCTTTCTGGTGAAGGCTCTGGGTCTTCCTCAGGGTTCATTGTGTGACCTCTCAGGTAGAGCAGGCGCACTGACCTTAGAGTTATATAATTAAGCTGATGTTCCCATAACAAGCCAAGTGTCTAATGCTTGGAATCATCCCAATTTGGCTCAATTCAAAGACAAAAGTTTTATTTCTAGATGCTATTCTTAGACCTATACCCTTACTATCTCCACTCCCACCAAACAACTGGAGAATGATAACATCTGCTTTGCTTAACCTCCCTTTATCTTTTATGCATTGGAAGAATAAAGTACAATTATTCTATTGATAAAAAGCAACAATTTTGCTAATATAATTACAATTTAATTAGCAGAAATCATATTTATAACAGGACAGATTTGGGGCTGAGTCCAGGAGCCCCAGGCACTGAGAGAAAGTTAAAGAAGCTGCTCAAGGAGTCAGAAGCAAAACTACAAGTCCCTTGGAGCATCAGTGGCCCCACTGAGAGCAGGAACGGCCAAAGGCTCCCCAGGGACTTAACCCTTTGATTTTTGCATCAGAAAGATGTTGCTATGATAAATATAAACACAATTGATGTGTTGTATCAGGATGCTCTGCCTGTAGTGTGGTGAAAATGGCTTGAAAAATGCCCTTGCATTTTTGTTTGCAAAGCTTTCAGTGGTGGATAGAGAAAGGTAAACCATGCTGCTTTGGAATGTTGAGGAAATGCTGAAACCAGCCCGACTCATTTAAACTCTTCCTGTCCTTGCTGGGATTAGGAGCCCCTCAGCCTTCCCACCTCCAGGCTGGACAAGCCCAGCACCCTCAGCCTCTCCTCACAGCCAAAGGGCTCCAGCCCCATCCTGGAGGCCGTTCCCTCACCCTGCTCCAGCTGCCAGACATCTTTCCTGCCCTGGGCAACCAAACCAGCCCCAGTGACCTGGATGATCCCCATCCTTGATGTCCTGGTCACACAGCCCCAGCCCCTTGTCCCCAAGTCTGGCTCTGGGGTTGATTTGTGGAACATCCTTGGTGGAAGCTGTGGCCCAGGTGGAATTGGGGGAACCCAGGGGAATGGTGGATCCTGCTGGGCATGAACAGCACTGGACTTCTCTGAGTAAACTCTGAGTGGATGCTGAGGCAGAGTGACCAGCCAGAATACCAACACAGAAAACACAGAGAAAAATTACCAGTTTGCTGCAATTGTAACTTTTGTCACAAGATGGAAATCTTACTCTAAAATACAGAATGACCTCCTGCAGGCTGAACTGGAGGCACTGAAGGTCAGGGACAGCCACTCTGTGTCTGGAATGCTCAGCAGATGCTCAGCTCAGGCAGCTCCTGCAGCCCCGGGCCAGTCCCGCTGCCCAGCACAGCAGCAGAGAGTTGGCCCTGGGGCTCCTCAAGCAGCTGCTTCTGCCCCAGGGACAGGGCAGCCTCTTGCCAGGGCTTCTCTGCACCCCAGGGGCTCCTGCTCTGCTCCTGGCACATGCCAGCTGCCCACAGAGCCTGTGCCAGGGGAACACGTCTGTGCTGGCCTGAGCAGCCACTGCTGCAGCCCCTGCCCTGCTCCCAGAGCCCGAGCTGGGGCTGCTGCTCTGCAGAGCACGGGGGCTGTGCTGCCCGGGGTCCTGGGCTGCCTCTGCTGGGCTCTGCTGCTCAGCCTGGGACACAGAGGCAGCTGATGGTGCTCCCTGCACTGACCCCCTCCCACACAGGCTCTGCTGGGGCTGTGGAGGGGCTCAGAGGTGCCTGCCTTGTTCCAGGGCTGCCAGATGGCCTTGGGGCTCCCCTGCATCCTCCTGGGGAAGGTCCCTGGGGCTCAGAGCACTCAGTCCCAGACTCTTTTCCCTGTGCCTGCTGTGTCCCTGGGGCTCAGAGCACTCAGTGCCCAGACTCTTTTCCCTGTACCTGCTGTGTCCCTGGGGCTCAGAGCTCTCCTGGGTCACAGCAGACTGACCCTCAGGGTGACCCCACCGTGGGCAGGCCTGTGCCCAGTGAACTCCACTCCCTGCTGCTCCCTGGATCACCCTGTCCCTGCTGCTCTCCTGTGCTGTCCTGGCAGCTCCCAAGGCCCTGCAGACAAACATTGCCCTGCCATCAGCCCGGGGACAAGCTGCAGAGCCCCAGCAAGTTTCAGCACAGACCATTCACAATCTGATGGGCACTGGCCACCAACAAGACATACCTGACCCAGACCTGAGTCCCTTGATGGCCACACTGGGACCCTGATCTCATCCCACTGAGCCCTGGGAGAACAGGGAACACAAGAAGCCTCTTCAGAGTCTGTTCTTTGGGCCTGTTCCTGAGAGTGAGTCTGGAAGAGAACAAAGCCTTCCTGCCCTGCCCTCAGGAAATCCCTTTGCTAATGGAGCTGCTGTGTTGGAGCCCAGCTGTGTCCCAGCAGTGCCCATGGCCTGTCCCTGCCTGTGCTCACAGCAGGGACACGCAGCAGGTCAGTGACCAAGCTGCCAGAGCACTGAGGCCTTACAACCAAAGAAGGGCTGGCAAGGAGAGGGTGGATTTGGAAAGAGCAGATGTGGGAAGAGCCAGGGCTATTTTCCCTGGCTGTGCTGCTGTGCTGGGAGTCCCTCCACCTCTGCCCACAGGCACTGCCCTTGCAGAGACAGAGAAGGGCTGGGGAAGCACCTGGGTCACACAGGGCAGAGCAGGACACTATTTTATCTCAATGCACAATGATCATGGCTCCTTACTGTCTATGCTAAACACAAGCACAGTAGATACTGATGTAGCAATACTGTGACTAAAGGCATCCCTTTATGGAAAATACTATGAAAAGTTAAAAAAAAAAAGAAAAAGTAGAACACACCAAATAGAAACACATGGAACTAAGCAGTCTGGGCAGTCTGTAATGAGTTCCATTCTGAATGCAATGCAGAAACAAACAGGCACTTGATTGTTTCTGGAAACACAGAGTGGTCATATTCCTCAGGGCATCTCAAGCTCCTGATTCCTCAGGCTGTAGATGAGGGTGTTACAAATAGAGATTAAGCCAAATAAAATATAATTAGAATAAGCGATAATTTATTTTGCGACTGAAATACGGTCCTCCTTAACCACAATCAAAAAGGGACAGCACTGAGCCCGGGATCTGTGCCGGGTGAGCACACTCTGATCCAACCTCTATGGCATCGCATCCCCCAGTGCTCACAAAGGTGCCTTGGTTAGTCCAGTTTTTATACAGCTTTTCATAGCCTGGAGCAGAGGTCTTTCTTTTTGTTGTTGTACACATTCATGTAGTCTTTCTCTGCATTGGGCTGAACAAAACCATGTCTGGGAAATGATGAATTTGGTGAATGCAGATCTCGGTTTATGGGAAGCTGGCATTCAGATGTAGCTTTCCTGATGGCTCTGGTTATCTTAATCATCAAGAATTAACGGGTGCTCATCGCTTGGGTGTTTCCTAGACAGTTTCTGAAAGGGCTATCTTCGAACAAGTAATTATTTGGCTTTTGACTAGGAATTACCACCAGTTGAGAATAATTTCAGAAACCCACAACTCTGGGGACTAATAAGGGTCACTCCTTGTTTTTTGTGTGGGTGGACAGTTATTCATTGTGGACCAGGGTGACAACCAAGTTGGGTCCTTCTCCTCTGTAGAGGGTGCAACACGAGATGGCATTGTATATCTAATAAACGGAGACCTATGTGCCCCAGGTGTGCCCTGGAACTCCTGAGAGGCTATATTTGGGTTGTAGCACATGATCAGTTTGAGATAGGGAGTCCAGTCTGTGGTTAAGGTTTAAAGCCAGAGAATTTGGATATTTTTGAAAAAGACTGGGAATGGCGCCAGCTTGGAAAAATGAATTGTAAGGCTCCCCTTGTAGTTTAACTTTCAGTATTTGAGATACAAGGGTTTATTTATGGAATTTCTGTCTGGTCAATAGAAGAAGGAAGCAGCCAGCTGTTTGAGCTATTGGAGAAGGGGGATTTCAAATAACTTAGAGGAGAGAGCAGAAAGAATCAGGACTGCATGTGCTCAGTATTTTCGGAGGGGTTGTCATTGGGTTGGTCAGCAGGGTGTGGTCGACAATATTTGTCATTGGGGTGGTCAGTGGGTGTGGTCAGTGGGGTGTTGGCAATGGTTAGGAGGATGTTGGTGTGGTCAGTGAGTGTGTGTAGTGGTTATGGTCAGTGGGTGTGATCATTGGAGGTATGGTCATTTGGGTGGTGAGTGGGATGTGGTCAGTGGGTAAGGTCAGTAGGTGTGATCAGTCAGTGGGTGACCAGTGCATCACCTGTTCCTATTTCTGCTCCATCATTCCTGCTCTGATGAGGATGGATCCTCAGCCACTTGGTGGATGCTGATGAATTTTACTACTCCAGAGGCCTCTTCTTTCTTGAGCTCTTCAGTTCCAGAATTCAGTGACAAAGGCTCATAAACATCTGTTAAAAACATCCATAAGAAAAGCTCCTGAGGATAACGTAAGTTTTCAAATCTTTGGTGGTTAACTGGATAGATTTCAAAAGTGTATTCCAAGTGAATACATTATATTGAAAACAATGCCGAGAGAAGTGATTTCTCCTGGTTCTTTTCCTGTTTATAGATGGATATAAGAACTGTCCAACTGATATTGACCCCCAGCACCTTCTAATGCAGTCTGAATAGATATGAAAATCAAGACCCTTCATGATGGTCAATCAATCACACTTTGGCCCCATCCCCATCTCCTCCTCACCATTTCCCTGATCCAATCCCTCAGACTCCTGTGGACCAGGAACAGTGCAACCAGCAAGAGTAGGACAGTGATTCTTCCCCTGGGCTCAGCAGTGGCTGGGCAGCACCTCAAGTGCTGTGTCCACTTCTGGGCCCCCAATATAGGAAGGACATGGAGGAGCTGGAGAGTGTCCAGAGAAGGGCTACAAGGCTGGTGAGGGATCTGGAACACAAGTCCTGTGAGGAGCAGCTGAGAGAGTTGGGGATGTTTATCCTGCAGGATACTCAGAGGAGATCTGATCACCCTCTACAACTCCCTGACAGGAGGGTACAGTCAGGTGGAGTTGGGCTCTTTCCCCAGGGAACAGTGACAGGACAAGAGGACACAGATTTAAAGCTGCCCCAAAGAAGGTTTAGGCTGGACATTAATAAATACTCTTCACAAAGAAGGTGACTGGGCATTTGAATGGGCTTCCCAGGGAGGTGGATGAATCACTGTCCCAGGAAGAGTTTCAGCATAGACTGGATGTGGCACTGAGTGCCATGGTCTGGGTGACAGGGTGGTGTTAGTTAGTTAGTTGGTTAGTTAGTTAGTTGGAAGTTTAAGATGTATCATTACAAGTTTGTGAAGTGCTTTATCATTAGTTGAAAAATTGACATGGCAGCAAAGCCATGGGAAGCAAAACAATTAATGATTGGTGATAAAAGATGTTAGCAAAGTTCATAGAAATATGTGATTGGCTAAAAAACTAGTCTAAGGCATTGTAACTAAGAATGAGATGTCTTCCGATACTATGGCATTGGATGTAACACTTTTAATGTCTCACCGTTCTATGAGACTGGTGCAATAAAGCAATAAACTGTCTTTTACAATGTCTCTCAGTTGCTCATCTTTTGTTATAATGATGTTCTGACAGGCATATTTTGGGTATCAAGCCTGCCAATTCAAATCAATAGAGATTCCAAGATACCAGGTCTACCCAAAAGAACTCAATAGGGATTTAGAGACACCAGGTCTACCATGTTTAAGTCTAGGTGGATTTAGGGACACCCAGTCTATCCATTGAATTCAACAGGACTTTTGTGGAACTTTGGTGCTAAAATGGGACAATTTGGGTAATTCTGGGGGAAATGTTGGGCTCAATTCCAAGAATTTCCCTTCCAGGATCATGATGCTGATTCTGTGGGAGTCCTGGATGAATTCCTGGAAGCCAATTTCGAATCCCTGATCCCACATCTGTGACATGTGTTGGAGCTGTGCCCCCAGATAAGCCCAAAAATCTCCATTTTCAGTTCAAATTCTGGGAATTCTGAAGCCAAAATCGAGATTTTTAGCAACAAAATTTTAGGGGCACTGGGTTTAGCCATTGAAGTCAATGGGAATTTATGGACACCAGGTCCACCCAGTCAAAGCAATGAGGATTTTCGGGACACAAGTTTTGGGGGGCCTTAGGGGTTTTGGGTGACCCAGTGATCCAAGAGGTACCCAGGTGTATCCAGGTGATTTTTGCCATGATCCAGGATATACTGGGGGCTACCTAGGTGTATTCAGGTGATTTCTGGGGATGTCCAGGTAATGTTTGGAGCACCCAAGTGTCCCGACTCTCCTGGATGGGCTGGGAAAAGATAATGGCCACTGTTGCATCCTTTAGTCAACATGGACACACATGACCCTTTGTGGTGGGGGAGCTGTCAGGGGGCACTCAAACATTCAGGGTTACCCCAAAACTATAGGCAAGGGCCCCAGAGGTGGGAGGGAGCCCTGAGTTACCTCAGGAGATGATGGTTGCACAAGGCTCTGTAAATTTGGTTTCACAAAGCCCTGCTGTTTCACACTGGCCCTATGGGACCATGTGGCCCAGCAGATTCAAAATGATGCCTGTGGTCCCTTGAGGCCCCACAAGGAACAGTGTCACAATGATCCCTTGGATCCATGGTGCCCTACAGTGTCACAATGGTCCTTTGATCACAATGGACTTCTAGTTCCATGAGCTTTCATAATCTCAGCAACAGTTCTGCTGTGTCACCATGGACCCTTTGTCCCACAAGATTCTGTAGTATAACATGGTCCCCTTGTTCCATGAGGTTGTGCAGTGTCACTAATGGACTTCTTGGTTCTGTGGGGCCTATCAGTGTCACAGTGCACCCATGGCTGCAGGAGATTCCATAGTGTCACCATGGCCTCCTTGGATCTGCAGTATAACAATGGACCATTGGTTCCATGTGGCCCCACAGTGTCACAATGGCCCCTTGGTTCCATGAGGCCTTTCTCTGTCACAAAGTACTTTTGTTCCATGAGGTTTCCCAGTGTCACAAGTAACCACAGATGCCATACGGCCCCACTCAGACAAAACGGATGTTGGTTCCATGCAGCCCCACAGTGTCAAAAGGTCCCTTTGTTCCTTGAGGCTTCATAGGGTTACAGGTGACTCCTTGGTTCTGTGAGGCCCTGCTGTAACCAAATCTCCAAAATATCAGACTAAGGCTTCTTAACACTAATTTGGTGTTAAAGTGGGCATCATTTTTTTCAGATCTCAGGTCCAATGTGGGATAACTCAGTAGCTTATGTGGACATGTCAGTCTACACATCCAGGTTTGCTCAGCATCAGAGACACCTTTCCCTTGTTTGTCCCCTCCTGTCATCATTGCCACCAGTGTTCTACTCTCACTGGAACATGGGGACATTTCCTCAATCATATCCCCCAGTGGGACCCATTAAAACTTCAAGAAACTTTGGATTTTAAAACTCACTTTGAGTTCTTGAGAAGTTTTTTGAGCATACTCTGAGGGACTGAGTCTGATGTAAACAGCACCAAAGCCCTGAGAAGGTCATTAAACTACTTGTGCTCTGTCTGTGCTGCTCAATTGGGCCGAGCTCCTGGCACAGAGGGTAATCCTGACAACCAAGAAGAGCTTCAAAAAGACATTTCTGCGGAGGAGCAGCTCCTCTCCCAGACGAGCTGGGCTGAGGGCACTGCCTGGAGCCACCCCAGGTACAGCACAGAGGCACAGAGAGCTTCAATCAGTCAGGGCTGGGAAGGTGTTCACGAGTGATTGGGGCAGAATCACTCCCAGCCCTTGACACAGGAAGCCTCTGGCTGCAGGACAAGGCAGCTGCAGCTCCTGCAGTGATCTTCTAAAGCTGGAACATCCCAATGCCTACAGACTCTGTGAGTACATTCTCTGATTCTCTCATCTAGAGCAGCCAGGGGTGTCCAGGGCTGTGCTGCAGAGCAGGGTCCTGCAGCCCAGGGTGCTCTGCTGGGGCAGGGACTCTGCTGCATGCCAGGGACAGCTCTCAGCCAGCCCTGGGAGCTGCCCACAGCTCTGGGGGACAGGGTCTGGATGGAAGGATACAGCTGCTAAGGCTTGGAAGTGTTCTCTTTTTGTGGTGAGGATGCTGCATTGTTCAGGACTACACCCAGCAGGACATTTAAATCCAGAAGATTTCCAAAGGGATTTTACAGGGAGCACTGCCAGGAAGAAGCTGTGCAAATGGAAAATACTTCTCTTTTAATCTACTGCTCTGGGTTGCCTGGATGGGAAATTTCACACTGCTAATGCTATCTCACTTCAGGATGATAAAAAAACTAAGAGAATTCCTCAGATCTCAAAAATTAGTCAGATCTCAAAAATCAGCAGAGGACCCCTTAAATACATCATCTGCATTGCTTTTCCAGCATCCTCAGGGATGCTCTGACATTGCCATCACAATTCTGCAGAGGCTGAGCTGGCCCTGGGCAGTGCCCTGTGCTGGGAGGGGTGTGCAAGGCAGAGCTGAGCCCCCAGGGCTGGGCTGGGCTCTGGCAGCACTGGCAGAGTCCAGCCCTGGGCACAGGGAAGCAGCTGCTGGCAGGGACAGCTCCAGCCAGCAGAGCCCTGGGCAGGTAGTGGAGGGAAAGTGCCACCAAGATGGGCTGGGTTATTTAAAGTCTTTCCAAGCTGAACTATTCCATGTTTGCTTTTTTTACAGATGCCCAAGCCAAGACACAGCAAATGTCCAACAGCAGCTCCATCAGCCACTTCCTCCTGCTGCCATTGGCAAACACACGGCAGCTGCAGCTCCTGCACTTCTGCCTCTTCCTGGGCATCTCCCTGGCTGCCCTCCTGGCCAACGGCCTCATCATCAGCGCCGTAGCCTGTGGCCACCACCTGCACACCCCCATGTTCTTCTTCCTGCTCAACCTGGCCCTCACTGACCTGGGCTGCATCTGCACCACTGTTCCCAAAGCCATGCACAATTCCCTCTGGGACACCAGGAACATCTCCTACTCAGGATGTGCTGCACAAATCTTTTTCTTTCTGTTCTTCCTCTCAGCAGAGTACTATCTCCTGACCGTCATGTGCTATGACCGCTACGTGTCCATCTGCAAACCCCTGCACTACGGGACCCTCCTAGGCAGCAGAGCTTGTGCCCACATGGCAACAGCTGCCTGGGCCAGTGGCTTTCTCCATGCTCTGCTGCACACAGCCAATACATTTTCCCTGCCCCTGTGCCAGGGCAATGCCCTGGGCCAGTTCTTCTGTGAAATCCCACAGATCCTCAAGCTCTCCTGCTCCAAATCCTATCTCAGGGAACTTGGGCTCATTGTTGTTGGTATCTGTTTATCATTTGGTTGTTTTGTGTTCATTGTTTCCTCCTATGTGCAGATCTTCAGGGCTGTGCTGAGAATGCCCTCTGAGCAGGGACAGCACAAAGCCTTTTCCACCTGCCTCCCTCACCTGGCTGTGGTCTCCCTTTTTACCAGCACGGCTATATTTACATACTTGAAACCCGCCTCTGTCTCCTCCCCATCCATGGATCTGTCCCTGTCAGTTCTGTACTCGGTGGTGCCTCCAGCCCTGAACCCCCTCGTCTACAGCCTGAGGAACCAGGAGCTCAAGGCTGCAATGTGCAGAGTGATGACTGGATGGATTAAGAAACCATAAATTGCTTGCCATTTTCTGAAAACCACTTGCAATAAAAGCATGTTTTATACATTTTTTTTTAATTTATTCATATTGGAGGTTGTCTTAGTTTACATCCAAAATATTGACCACAAAGAAAAGCCATTGTTTGTGCCATTTCTCATTTTGTTTCACTCCACATTCACTGTGACCCAGAGATGATGTCAAGGAGATTTGGCCTCTTAGTGGCTTTGAATGAACCAAAGGTTCTCTCTCCCAGCGAAGTTTTCTCCAGAGATGCCCCTTTTGTTCCCTTCTATGGAGCTGCAGCAGCAATATCTATGTGCAGAGCTGGGGCAGATCAGTGCTGGCACAGCAGCTGTGCCCAGCAGCAGCAACACTTGGTGTTGCCAGTGCTGCTCCCGTGCCACTGCCCCACTGCCCTCCTGCCCCTCGTGTTGCTGCAGGGCCTGAGTGCTCTTGGGGCCGGGCACAGCCCTGGGGGTGGCAGTATCGGGGCTGCAGCAGGGAAAGGCCATGGATATTGCTGGGGCAGTGCTGACACCTCAGGGCAGGGCCTGGGGGCTCCAGGCTCCTGCAGCCCTGGCCTCTCCCCCAGCTCACACAGGTGCCGCATCCTTGCAGGCACAGACACGGCAGCACTGGCTCAGGACCCCCTGTTTGCACTGCACGGAGCAGGCGTCAGCACCCCCATGGTGCTGCTGTGAGGAGATGGAGCTGAGTGAGCACAAATGCCATCAATCCCTGGGGCCAGCAAGGGCTGGGGGACACCAGAGAAACCATTAGGTTTGTTGTGGCCTCTGCAGTCAGCCATAAAGTTTGAAGTTTTTTCCAATGAGTGGTGAGTTTATTCTCCTGCAGACATTGTTTCTCAGAGCCAGGGCTGACTGGCAGACACCCCAAAACTACCGTGAGCATTTCCTTGTGTTCACCTTTGCTGTCTTTTGTCTTTGGTGATCCACATTTCTTCCTGTTGCCCATTTTTGTCCCATCCCCTGCAAACAGCCCATCTCTGTTTGCTATTTCCTCTCTGGCCCCACTCCCCATTTCAGTTCCTGATCTGGCACCATGTGAAGGTCCCTTGTACAGCAGGATCATCCTACAAGTGCTTCAGGAATTGTCTGCAGGCTCCTGCAGTGTCTCATGCTGCTCCCTTGCCAGAGGCACCACAGGCCAGGGGGGCACATCTGGGCTGCTGTGTCTGGGGCTCCCTGTTGTGGGCAGTGAGAAGGGGCTGGAGAGGCTCTGCAGGACTGACAGGATGGGCTTTGGGGCTGTGTGGAGAAGCTGAGGGATCTGGGTGCTGGACCTTCTGAAGAGGAGGCCCAGGGCTCCTCCTGCAATTGCTGCAGGGGTGGTTTCAGAGAATCACAGAATCAGCCAGGCTGGGGAAAAACCTCATAGATCATCAAGTCCAACCTGCGCCCTTACACTGCCTTATCTCCCTGAGCCTCCTCTTCTCAAGGATAAACAACCCCAGCTCCCTCAGCTGTTCCTCACAGGACTTGCTTTCCAGACCTCTCACCTGCCTTTTTGCCTTTCGCTAGACACACTCCAGCGCCTTCATGTCCTTCCGAAATTGGAGACCCAGAACTGGACACAGCACTTGAGGTGCTGCCAAACCAGTGCTGAGTACAGGTGGAGAATCACTGCCCTGCACCTGCTGGCCACATCATTCCTGATCTAGGCCAGGAGCCATTGGCCTTCTTGTCCACCTGGGCACACTGCTGACTCATGTCCAACCTGCTGTCCATCACTTCCCTCAGGTCTCTCTCTGCATGGTCACTCTCCAGCCACTCTATCTCCAGCCTGTAGCACTGCAATCGTTGTTGTGGCCAAAGTGCAGTACCTGGCACTTAGTATTTTTAAACATCACCTTGTTTGATTTGGGCTGTGGATCCAGCCTGTCCAGGTCCCTCTGCAGAGTTTTCCTACCCTCCTGCACATCCACACTCACACCCAGCTTGGTGTCACCACAGTTCCATGAGGCTCTAGGATGTCACAATGGTCTCCATGATTCCATGATGCTCTGTTACGTCACAATGGATCCTTGGTTCCTGGGCCCTGCAGTTTAACAAAGGAAACCTTGGTTCCATGAGGTCTCGCAGTGCAACAATGCTTTCTTTGGTTCCAGACTATCCCAGTGGCCTCTTGGTCCCATGGAGCACCACAGTGTCAAAATTGTTCACTTCATTCCATGAGGCCCTGCAGTGTCACAATGGCCTCTTGGTTGTATGAGGTCCAGCAGTATCACAATGGTGTCCGTGGTTCCACGAGGCTCCGAAAAGTAACACTGGCCCCTTGGTTCCATGGAGCCCTGCAGTGTCACCATGGCCTCATTTTTACGTGATGTTCTACAATGTCACAATAGACTCCTTGTTTCCAGCAGGCTAAAAAGTGTCTCCACAGTCTTCTTGATTTCATGGGGTCCCACAGAGTCACAGGGCACCCCCGAATTCCATAAGAGTGCAGAGTGCCACAATTAATTCCTTGTTTGCAGAGTGTCACAATGGACCCTTGGTGACACATGATCCTACAGTGTTCACAATGGGTTCTTGATTCCATGACACCCTGCAGTTTTAGTGTCACACTGGAGTCTAAGTACATGAGGCCCTGCAGTTTCACAGTGGCCACTTATTTCCAGGGGGCACCCAGGTTTCAAAATTGTTCCCTTAGTTCCAGGAGTCCCTGCAGTGTAACAATGGCCCCTTGGTTTAACAAAGCCCAGTGTGTCACCATGGTCTCCATGTTTCCACGATGACCCAGAGCCATCAATGAACCTTGATTCCCTTTTGCCCCACAATGTTACAATGGGACCTTGCTTCCCTGGGGCCATGCAGTGTCGCAATCATCACAGAATCTCCCAGGTTGGAAAAGACCTTTGAGAGCATCAAGTCTAACTTGTGACTCAACATCACCTTGTCACCCAGATCATGGCACTCAGTGCCTCATCAAGTCTTTCCCTAAACACCTCTAAAGATGGCAACTCCACCACCTCCCCAGGCAGCCCATTCCAATTCCAAATCACCCTTTCTGTGAAGAATATTTCCAAATGTCCAGCCAAATCCTTTCCTGGTGCATCTTAAGGCTGAGTCCTCTTGTCCTGTCACTGTTCCCTGGGAAAAGAGCCTGACCACCACCTGGCTGCACCCTCTGGTCAGGAAAATGTAGAGAGTGATGAGGTCTCCCCTGAGCCTCCTCCAGGATAAACTACTCCAGCTCCCCCAGGCACTTCTCACAGGACTTGTGTTCCAGACCCCTCACCAGCCTTGTTGCTCTTCTCTGCACATGCTCCAGCCCCTCCATATTCTTCCTAAATTGAGGGCCCAGAACTGGACACAGCACTCGAGGTGCAGCCAAACCAGTGTCAAGCACAGGGGAAGAGTGACTGCCCTGGTCCTGCTGGCCACACCATTACTCATCCAGGCCAAGAGCCATTGGTCTACTTGGCCACTTAGGCTCAGAGCTGGCTCATGTCCAGCCAGGTGTCCATCATTGCCATGAGGTGTCTTTCTGTCAGTCCACTCTCCCAGCGCTCTGTCCCCAGCCTGTAGCACTGCAGAGGTTGTTGTGGCCAAAGTGCAGGACCCAGCACTTGGTCTTGTTGAACCTCACTTTTTTGAATTTGGGCCCTGGATCCAGCCTGTTCAGGTCCTTCTGCAGAGCCCTCCTACCCTCCAGCAGATTTACACTCACAACCAGCTTGGTGCCATCTGCACATTTGCTGATGGTGCACTCAGTGCCCTCATCCAGATCATCAATGCAGATATTGAAATCCACACTGGCTGGCTCTGATCCCTCAGCCATCCTGCAGGTGCCCTGGGATGGCTCTCAGGGTGATCTGTTTCATCACCTCGCTGGGCACTGAGGTCAGGCTGACAGGCCTGAAGTTCCCCAGATCCTCCTTCCAGCCCTTCTTCAGGATGGGCTCACATTGGCACCTCCAGTCCTCTGGGACCTCCCTGCTGAGCCAGGACTGATGAGAAATGATGGAGAACAGCTTGGGGAGCTCATCCAACAGCTCCCTCATCCTCCTAGGATGGATCCCATCTGGTTGTAGAGACACCTGTGAGCATCTGAGTGGCTCAGCAGGTCCCCAGCTGTTTCCTCCTGGATTACAGGGGTCTGTTTTGCTCTCTGTCTCCATCTGCCCCCTCAAGAAGAACAAAAAGAACACTTGTCCTGAGGACAACCTGTCTTATTTTTGAAAACTGAGGCAAAGTAGAGGTATTGTTTCTCAGACTTTACCTCATCTTTGGTAACTATATTCCCTCCAATAAGGAATGGAAATTCTCCTTGACCATCCTTTTCCCATTAATGTATTGATAAAACAATTTTTATTATCCTTCACAGAAGCAGCCTGGTTAAGTCCTAATAGAGGTTTCAGCTCTCTAATTATATTTCTGCATGACCTAGCAACACCCTTAAACATTTCCTTAGTTGCCTGCCTCTCAGCCCAAAGGTGATGCAGCTTCTTTTCTCCCTGAGTCCCTGGAAAAAGCTCCATGCCCTGCCAGGCCAGTTATTTTCATTGCTAGCTGACTTTTGGCACATGAGAAAGGCTGTTTCTGCTCCCTCAAGATTTCTTTCTTGAAGTGTCTCCATCCTTCCTGCAATAGTTTGTTTTTAAAGACTGTTTCTCTTAAAAAAATCAGCACCTAATTATCTAAATCTGCATCTTGTATAGTCCAAAGGCTACCCTCCATAATTCCAGGGTAGAAGTTTTGTTGATGCTCCTTCTTCTTTCATAGAATATTGAAAAACTCAATCATTTCATGGATAGTGTACCCCAAACAGCCTCTGACCACCACATCTCCCCCCAGGCCTTTTCTGTAAACAGCAGGAGACAGAGCTTTCCTGGGAAGTGGGAAGAGAAGGAAACCTCAAAGTGCAGCCTGGAAGGTTCAGCCTGGAGGTGAGGAAACAGCACAGTCCCTGCCAGGGCAGAATGTTGGTGGCCCAGGTGTCCCAGCTGAGGCTGGGCCATGCCATGGCTCTGTGTGCCAGGAGCCGGCAGCACTGGGTGCAGGGAGCCCAGGGAGGGCACAGCAATGCTGGGCTGAGAAATGCTGGGGGGACAGCGAGGTGGGTGTGTGCAGCCAGCCAGGGCAGAGGAGCAGCACGCACAGGGGCACAGGCTGCAGGAGAGATGGCCAAGGGCTGGGCAGGGCTGGCAGGGCCAGAGGCACCCAGGCCTTTGTGCCCTGGGCTGGGCAGCGCCTCTGGAGCCCCACAGGAGGAACTTTCCCTGCAGGGGCTGCACTTTGCTGCTGCCTCGGCCCTCCCTGAGCAGGCTGGCAGAGTTTGCAGGCTGATGCCATTTGTCCTTGCTGCCCCTCCCATCCCAGTGCCTCAGGAACAGCCCCGAGCCACCCGTGAAGGACAAGCCCTGCTGGGCCAGGCCTGGGCTCAGCCCTTGGCCTTTCTGCTGCCTCCAACCAGCCCAGGCCTTGCTCAGCATTGCAGTTCCTGCTCACAGCCTTGGGCTCCTGCAATCCTGCCCTCAAGGATCTGCCCTCACCAGTCCCTGGGGAGCCTTTGGCAGTCCCTGCCCCCAGTGGGGCCACTGATGCTCCAAGGGACTTGGAGTTTTGCTTCTGACTCCTTGAGCAGCTTCTTTAACTTTCTCTCAGTGCCTGGGGCTCCTGGACTCAGCCCCAAATCTGTCCTGTTATAAATATGATTTCTGCTAATTAAATTGTAATTATATTAGCAAAATTGTTGCTTCTTATCAATAGAATAATTGTAATTTATTGTTCCAATGCATAAAAGATAAAGGAAGGTTAAGCAAAGCAGATGGTATCATTCTCCAGTTGTTTAGTGGGAGTGGAGATAGTAAGGATATAGGTCTAAGAATAGCATCTAGAAATATAACTTTTGTCTTTGAATTGAGCCAAATTGGGATGATTCCAAGCATTAGACACTTGGCTTGTTATGGGAACATTAGCTTAATTATATAACTCTAAGGTCAGTGCAGCTGCGCTACCTGAGAGGTCACACAGTGAACCCTGAGGAAGACCCAGAGCCTTCACCAGAAACAAGATCCCTGAAAGGAGGAGAGACCCCCGACCATTGTTGAAGCATGGGCAACACAACATAGTGACAGAGATTTTAGGAATAGGATCTAGGAGGAAATTTCCAGAACATTCTGTATTAATATGTATTAGTAAACTATATAAATGAGATTTTAGCTTGATTCAGTTGGCATGGTGTGAGAGGAAGGGCCCTCCCCATACCCCTGGTTGGTTTTGCTTATGCTTTATTTGAACTCAACCTCAATTACACTAAAATACTCACTGCCAAAGTTTGCATTTATTTAAATATACATAACAAATATACTTTGATTGAATTTGTTTATATACAATTACTGCTATTATTAATAAATTACTGCTAAATATATATTTGTTGTTTGATTAACTGAACAATTGAAGACTCCATTCATAACAATTTTGGGGATCATTAAAATACAGAAAAATTCCAGGAGCTCTTTGTATTTCTTCATTTGTCTTCAAGTCTCCAGGGCTTGTGCAGATGCTTGGAGACATTTTGGAGTTTTCCTAAGAAGGAAGATTTGAAAGTGCATCATAACTTTACTCAAGGGAATGTTTTTCACTTTTTCTGTTCAGAGGCAAAGTGATAGAAGCATTTCCCAAATGACCTTGATGCACAATGTCTCTTTAGAAGGTCTGGGCACAATGAAGAATGAGCCCCTTTGCAGGCTGACCCTGTTTGGACCACCTGCTCCTCACCCCCCTCATCACCATATCATGATGTCTCCCACCTGGTGCTGACAACCCAAAATATAAAAAATCTCATTCATTTCTGTTTGTAATAAAAATGTTATTTAATTTTAAAATTAAAATTAATTTTCCTTATTTGTAATATTGTTATTCTATTTTTTAGACCAAATTTTAATATTCGTAATAAAAATATTTCTTTAGCAACCAAAAAAATTATTGGTCATTGCTTTTATGTAATACAATTCCCTTCATTAATTAAGCTCTATTGGTTCTTTATTTCTCTCTTTTTAGGATAATTCATAATGTT
The DNA here is from genome assembly GCF_903797595.1 of Erithacus rubecula. Taxonomy (NCBI): domain Eukaryota; kingdom Metazoa; phylum Chordata; class Aves; order Passeriformes; family Muscicapidae; genus Erithacus; species Erithacus rubecula. The sequence continues at coordinate 96,127 of NW_027636160.1, forward strand.
TGAGTTATTTTTTTATCTTTTTTATATCTTTTTTTTTTCAGACAGGTTTAGGGTGGGCACTTCGGGGTCCAGGGAGACATTTCTGGGGCACATTCGGGGCAGTTTTGGGTCTGGGGGAAGAATTTTGAGGGACAGGAGGACACTTGGGGGCATTGAGTGGGCACTAGAAAAAAACCTAGGGATCCTGAGGGAAAGTCTGGGCTTTGAAGTGGCTCATGGGTGTCTGTAAGGGGGTTCTCCAGGGTGCAGGGCATGATGGGAGTTGTAGGAGTAGGTATAATACAGTTTAATGGGGCTGCAGTGCATCATGGTTATTCCAGGTACAGCTGCAATATCTCTCGGTGGAGCATGGGGCATGATGGGAAATGAAGTCATTGCTTGAATAGCACTCTATGGCACCACAAAGCATGATGGGAGCTGTAGTCCCGGAAGTGATTCTAATGGAGTGTTTACGAGCTCTGGGAGGGCACTTGGGGGACACTTTTGCCTCTGAACAGCAACTTCAGGTTCTCAGGGAGGAATGTTTACAGTTCGGGAGCACTTGGGGGGAGCTTGGAGAGCTCTAACCAGGCACTTTAGGGCACGGGGCACAGCAGGAGTTTTAGGCACGGGACTGTGTTATAAGGTGCTCTGAGCACACGGGGGGATAGCAGCAGATGAATTCCCAGAAGTGGCTGTAACGGGCATCTGTGGGCTTGGGAGCATTCAGGGAATTCTGGGACGTTTTTGGGGGTACGCGAATGGGCGCTGAGGGGACACTTAGGGATCCTTGGAGTTTCTGGAGGACATCTATTGGACATACAGGGGGAATACCGGGGTTCTGTGGAGCGTGGGGCATGATGGGTATTGTAGTCCCAGCTCCAATGGGGCTCTATGGGGCTGCAAGGCATGCTGGGAGTTAGAGGCACAAAGGAAAAATGGCGCCGACTCCAGGCACCACCCCTGAGGTCCCGGTCCCCGGCCTGAACCTCCTTGGTGGCACCTTGGGCTGGCACATACCTCAGGAGGGTGTCTGTTTTCACAGGGGAAAATAAGGTGTTTTAGATTGGTTCAAAAGTAAAACAAAGGGGAGAAAACCCTGTTTGCTTGAGTGGAAGCAGTTCTCCAAGCACAGCAGGTGTCAGGTGAGTGAGGACAGACAGGATGGGGTTGGGGAATGTGGAGCAAGGTTGTCTACAGTGGGTCAGACCTCAAGGCACAGCTTCTCTGAGCAGGCCAGACATCCTGAGGAGAAACTCTGGATCAATATCAATCACAGAATGCTAAAGACAAGACCTTCTAAGACCTCTGCTTAAAGACAACAGTAATAAAATCCATCCTTTAAAATAGGAATGGATATTTTTAAGAAACACTTTGAAGTGTTTTTCCATAACTATTATAGGAAATAATCCTAATGAACTACACCAGACCAGAGGGAAATCAAGGCAGAGCCATGGTTTGTTAGGAAACCTCTCAAGAACTCCAAGTGAAATCAAACTCCAAAGTTTCTTCAAGTTTTAATGGGTCCCACTGAGGGACACAACTGAGAAAGTGTCCCCAAGCCTCAATCAGAGCAGAGAACTGGAGGCAGAGATGACAAGTGGGGACAAAGAGAAGCCAAGTCTTGGTGCCCTGGGGCACAGCAGGGTCTGTGCCACCAAGGGCTCTGAGGAGACACCTTGTCCTGAGCCACTGGGGCCTCCTGGCACAGCCCCAGCAAGGCTGGGCACTGTCACTACTTGTCCTGCCCTTGTCGTTATTCGCGATACGGCCGCGGAGAATAACGACAATGACTCCTCCAGCTAGCAGCAAAGAGAAGCAACTTTATTGTGAAGGCGAACCACTTTTATAGTGTGGATCGCTGAAGAAGAGAGGAACGGCCGTCCGTTGGATAGTAGAAGAAAACAGAACGCTCTCACGGATCGTGAGAACTGTTTTTCCTTACTTTCTGAAAAACAGCAGGTGCTTAATCTTATTGTGAATTCCTTCCTGTTTTTCCCGAGGTTTATCACCTTGGGAAGATCCAGGGAGGAACAGGCAAACTGCAGCAGACCCGAGAGAAATTTTCCTTAGCATGAGAAAGGAGAAAAAGGCCTCAGGCCCTTGCAATTTTCAGCCTGTGGCTTCAATGAAGCCCACAAGTCCCCCTTTTAGTTTTAAAAGAAAAAAGGAGGTGTTTGCTGTCCTCCTTAGGATCCTTGTCGGAGGGAGCAAACACATCCCTGGAGATCCGTGGACGCTTGAAGCATCCAGGGAAACCTTCGCACCTGATGCTTCCCAGCAACTTACTTCTAATACAATAGGAAAGAAACCCGCCACCATTCGCCAGACCCGTGATTTCCAATATAAAATTTATCTAACAATGTCCAAAGACTGAAAACAGTTCCAAAGAAACAAAAGAGTTCATCCTCTGCTGGTAGAGGGACCATCTGGCTGGCGGTCGGCCTGTTGGTCAGCATCCAAAGGCTGTGCCTCGGCTGCATTCTGTCTCTGATGTCGCAGGTCAGGGCGGACACATCTCGCAGGCAGCCAGCGTACCCCGGTATCTGTTGAGACGCAAGCATACCCACGGCCCCAAACGATGAGTTCATGCGGGCCTTCCCACTTGTTCGTGGTCAAGTTCCGTATGAACACCTTCGCTCGGGGCAAGCGTATCTCATCTGCAGCCTGTAAAGAAGTAAAGTGATTCACAATAACAGGATTATTGGAATCTTGTGGCACAGTGAGGTGATTGATGGTATATAAAGCTTTTTCTAGTCGGCTGTGTGGTGTTTCACCAGCCATTCCCCTTTTTTGTTTTTCGAGAACGCGTTTCAGAGTACCATGAGCGCGTTCGACAATGGCTTGACCTGTTGGAGAATGTGGGTGCCCAGCCTGTGTGAGACTCCCCACATCTGCAGAAACTGCCTCGTCTCTGAGTTGTTCACTGCAGGTACTGTGAAAGCGAATTTTGGCCTATCTTCAGGACACAAGGGGATTGTGAAAAAGCAGTCCTTCAGATCAATGACCAGAATTTCCCATCCAGCAGGGAGCATGGTAGGTGAGGGCATGCCAGGCTGTAAAGCCCCCATGCTCTCCATGACTGCATTGATTTTCCTGAGATCCTGTAACAACCTCCATTTACCTGATTTTTTCTGTATAACAAAAACTGGGGAATTCCAGGGACTACTAGAGGGTTCTATGTGTCCCTGCTGCAATTGTTCCTTTACTAATTCTCGAAGGGCTATTAATTTCTGTTTTGGCAAGGGCCACTGATTTTGCCATACGGGGGTATTAGACAACCACCGTAGGGGTATCATAGGATAGTTCTTGCCCTTCACTTCAGTGACCCTAATTAAAAATTTGCTTCCATGCGCACCCCCCAGGCTGCCAACACATCTCGTCCCCAGAGGTTGATAGGGGCTGCAGTGATGTATGGTCGGACCGTGGCTGTCTGCCCTTCCATATTTCTGATCAACACAGGCCTCTGACTCACAAAGGTCTGTGTTGTGCCCCCCAAGCCTGCAATGGCCTGACCCAGAGGGGCCACAGGCCATGTGGGAGGCCAGGCAGAGAGTGAGATCACTGTTACATCCGCCCCAGTGTCCAGCAAACCTCTGAGTTGAGTCTGAGACGGGTTGGCACCTGAGAGAGTCAGAGTACACATCATTTGTGGTCGCTGATCCGAGACATTCATTGTCCAGAAAACCTGTGGTGGTCCTGTGGATCCAAAGCAACCGTCTTTGCGATTTCGCTGATCAACCCTGAGAACAGACGAATAGAAAGGCACCAATTGGGCAATTCGAGTTCCCTTTGGGATAGTGACAGGAGGAGAAGGCGTAGAAACCATGGCATAGATTTGACCTGTGAAATCAGCATCAATGACCCCGGGGTGGACAAAAATTCCCTGGAGGGTGCTGTTTATAATATCCACCTCCTGACATCTTTTGATGCTGCCACATGGCAGCTGCCAGGGCAGAGATCTGATGATCTATAGTCCCCACTTTTGAACATGCCTGTATCATGTCAGTTAGTGAGGGATCTCCTGGTAGAGACTGTATAATTTTTGCACAGTCAGCATTGGCATTATCTTTGGCTAGCTGTTTACACAACATCTGCCTGAGAGCATCATCTTCGACCTGTTTCTCTAGGGCTGCAGCCACCTTTTCTACAAATTGTAGGAATGGTTCGTTAGGACCCTGAGTAATCTTCACATATTTTGTTTTAGGAGCTGCAGCTTCTATTGTTTTATAATTGCTGCGAACCCTATTTTTTGGCATTGCTCAAGAATGGGAGGGGGCCAAGATGCTTGGAGGTCAGGGTTAGAGAAACGAAACGTACCCATCAAAACCTCTCGGCCTATTGCATACCTAGGGTCATCCTGGGGCAGCCCCATATTGTCTGCAGCAGCCCTATCAGCCATTTGCGCCCAGGTGTCCTCAAACACTCTGAACTGCACTGGCTGAAATAGCACCTGTGCTATATGCCTTATATCATAAGGTGCTAACAGGTCTGTATTTAATACTCTAAGAATCTGCATGACCTGGGTGGAACCGAGTCCAAAGCGTGCTACCTTATCTTGTACATCTTGGACAACACGCCAAGCAATTGGGTCATGCCGGTCGAGTTGACCTTGCGCCCCTTTGAAGACGGGAAAAGCCTGAGCCCCTTCCGTCCCCCGGGTGTCCCCATCACTGCTTTGCGACAGGTCATCCCCGGGGGCCGGGTAGGGCCCCGCGGGGTCACCCTGGACGCTTCCCTCCATCTGGAAAACTCCTTTTCTTGGCATTCCCACCTTCTCTAAGAGGTCCCAATCCCCGTTTTGCAATGCCCGCAACCTGACAGCCTCCCAAATTACGCGGGGGTTTCTGCCGCGATTGCTGGCCGAAGGGACACCATGCCTCCGGCGGGGGTGTTGTGGTTCGTCGGCGACGCGGGGGTTTCTGCCGCGATTGCTGGCCGAAGGGACACCACGCCTCCGGCGGGGGTGTTGTGGTTCGTCGGCGTCTGTGGCGCTGGAGTGGGATGACGAAGGCGGCGACTCCTGCCCCACGGAGGATGTCGCGGCGGTCTCCGATCCCGTTGAGACAGGGCCGGCCGCGGAGGCAGGAGCGGCGACCTTGTTTGGGGCCCGCGCGGCAGGACACGCCCCTAGAGACGAGGAGGATCCTGGCGGCGTCCCGGGAGGGTTGGTGGGGGGACCCGAAGCTTCCGGGATCGTGGGCCGTGACGTCAAGCGTCGCGCAGGGGGTAGCGATAGCTCCGCCCCTGCGGCTGGCTGCCCCTGCCGTCTTTGGTCTGGGGGGGGGCCCGCCGGCAGCCAGGGACCCATTCTCGCTGCCAGGCAATTCGCGATGCGCCGCGGTTCATCGGGGGTGGTGACATAGGGCAAAAACGCCTCCCAGATGGCCGTCGCGATCGCGAACGTGACTTGCTCCACTACCTCCAGTGTAATAGCTGGCTTTTGCACTGTCTCTGCCGTTACCGCCCTCCGGGGAAAGGACGCCGCGCTATCTTGGGGTGCGAGCGGGAGGGGCTGTCCTGACTTCGGGGGGTTCTCGGAGCAGTCATCGGACTCGCCCTCGCTCCGTTCAAATCTCGCCTCATCCTCCACAAAACTCTGATGAATAGTCCCCCAGGTAGTAAGCAGCGGGCACACTGAAACATCTCCTTTATGGAGAGCTGCACACAACAGATTCCCCAGCTCTTTCCAAACTTCCATTGAAAAAACTTCTCCTTCCTCCTCTGAAAAACCGCGCTCCTTTGCCCAAGCTAGCAAGGCAATCAAATCTTTATCTGGGATTTGGGTGTCTAAGTCCTCTAGAACATCCCTCCATAATGAGATAATAATCTCCTCTTGTTTGGATAGATTGTTCCCCATTTTAGAATTTTTCGCCTAGCCGCTAGTTTGGAGGAGGGAGGTGGGGGGAAACACAGTACCTTCTCTCCGCGGAAAGAGGAGCGGTCGCTAGGGCGCTCGCAGTCCGGGGTTGCCGGGGCTCCGATTCGGCGGCAGCGCTCGCGGTCCAAGGTGGCTCCGCTCCGCGGGGCTGCGGGGCTCCGCGGTCCCAGTTCGCGCTGTCCTGGCGAAAGACGGTCTCGGCTCCCGTGAAGGACGATCTCGGTGGAACCTCCAATTGTCGTTATTCGCGATACGGCCGCGGAGAATAACGACAATGACTCCTCCAGCTAGCAGCAAAGAGAAGCAACTTTATTGTGAAGGCGAACCACTTTTATAGTGTGGATCGCTGAAGAAGAGAGGAACGGCCGTCCATTGGATAGTAGAAGAAAACAGAACGTTCTCACGGATCGTGAGAACTGTTTTTCCTTACTTTCTGAAAAACAGCAGGTGCTTAATCTTATTGTGAATTCCTTCCTGTTTTTCCCGAGGCTTATCACCTTGGGAAGATCCAGGGAGGAACAGGCAAACTGCAGCAGACCCGAGAGAAATTTTCCTTAGCATGAGAAAGGAGAAAAAGGCCTCAGGCCCTTGCAATTTTCAGCCTGTGGCTTCAATGAAGCCCACATGTCTGTAGGGTAGAAATTGGCCATGCAAAGGTTCTCCTTCATTGTGGCAGGGGTTTATTCCTGCTTTCTTTCCTGCAGATACACCCAAACCCAACACTGCAACACCAGCCTCAAAATGACTCTCATTTTGACTGTCCCTGAAAATTCAGAACCATCCTCAGAGTGTTATCTGCGGGGGTTAAAGTCGGGTGGATGGTCATCAGGAGAGACTCAGGAGCTCGCTATATTCTGGTCATGAAGTGTAGTTTATGGTAAGGGCGTGGGTATATGAGGGACTGAGTGTAAGAGAGAATAAGAGAGTAGAGAGAATAGAGCATAGAGAGAATAAGAGAGAGGATAAGATAGCCATTTCCCATTTACAATACAATAAGTATTCTTCTATGTTGAATATTCTAATTTCCATTAACCAATCTACTACAAAATACTAATTTCCTAATATTTGCATGCAACCTATAGGAATAGCTCTATTACCATGTTTTATGGCTTTCTTATCTATAAACCTTATCTCTAAACCTTTCCTGCCATACTTGGAACAGGATGTCTGTTAGCTCCTTGGTATTTATGCCATTTGGCATTATCTAAACAAAGGAAGAGGCCTTAAACCTTCACATCTATTTCCTCGTCCCCAACAGTTTCCCTGTTCCCAGGGATAGGCTCCAAGGCTGGGCTCTCATTTGCACGCAATGAAGAAGAGCTGCTGCACTTGCCAGTGGCTTGGGGGCTCACGATCAGAGCTTTGAATGCAGCTTTTGTGCACACTCTGCCTCCCTGAGCCAAGCAGCATTCCTGGGCATGGACACCCCTGCTGCAGCCAACATCCTCCCAGCACAGCTGCAGGAACGAGATTGCAGCAAGCCCTGCCTGAAGGAGTCTCCAGTCTGCTGCAGCCCTGCACCTGCAGTGGAATCACCTTGTGATGCCATGGGGGAGCAAAGGGGGTGAGGGGCTCTTTGCAGATGAGGGTCTCCTCAATGTGCTGCTGCTGCTGCTCCCTGGGCCTGATTCAGCAGCTGGTGCCTTCCCTCACAGCTGTATCAGGAGCCTGCCTGGAAAAACGACACTGCAAGTGCAAGTGACAGCCACCTATCCCTGCCATGGCTCTGCCCACAGGGCGTTCTGCCTACCAAACTGCTCCAGGTCAGGTAATGTTAGACAACGTAAAAATACCTTCAAACAATGCATTTTCCACATTCGGCCAAAATCATGGCCACACAGTCCACATGTTGGGGGCAGACTGCTGTCGGCAGAATGGGGGCAGCCCCAGCAGCTGCTCTCCCCATGGCTGGATGGCCATGGCCATGGAGGCAAGTCTCTCACCGTGCCCACTGCTGTGGCACCCAGTGCTCTGCAGTTGTTGTCAATGAACTCAGGGTGCTGCTACTGCAGCAACATCACTTCACACATTTGATAAAAAAGACTTGGAATGACATACAGGACTTGCCCAAAAAGCTACTTAAATAAAAAGGGGAGGGGGCAGGGGAGTTAGAATAGTTCACTCCTTCTAATACAAGCATACATGGAATTAAGCAGGGACATTGGGCTAATCACATAGGGGACTGGTTTGAAAGCCTTGTCTCTAGCCAGGTTTTTTCAGGAGAAAGGAATAGATAAGATTTTACAACATTTCTGTGGGCAAGTCTGAGCCAGAACTCAAAGCACAAGACAAATACTCCCAAATTTGCTACCCATAGGGAAAGGAAGCAGAAAAGCAGATAAAACAAGTGCCATTGCTGCTAAATTGCCTGCATTTATCTCATGGTCCAACCTTGCTGCACAAAAGCACCTCAATTCAAATGCACAGCTGAAGATCAAGGAATGAAAAGTGTTTCAAGAACATTTAAAGCCTGGTTCCCTTTACTTTCAAGGAAAGGGAGATGCTAAATTCCTTAAAAACCTCAATGTGGGTCAATTTGGGACTGCATCCTTCAAAACAAGGAATGGAGGTTTAGAGCTGCAGAACTGTTTCAGTGGAAAACCCTTTCAAGACCAGAGAAGCCCCCTTAATACCTGAAGCCACTAACACTGCCAAGGCCACCACTAAAGCATATCCCAGGACAGGATGCTCTTGGCCTTCTTGGCCACCTGGGCACTCCCTGGCTCATGTTCATCCACTGCCAAACAGCACCCCATGACCTTTCTGCTGGGTGGCTTTCCAGCCACTCTGCCCCCAGCCTGGAGCCTCCCATGGCTGTTGTGGCTGACGTGCAGCATGGGGCACTTCACCTTGTTGAACTTCATACAGGTGGCCTCAGCCCTTGATCCAGCCTGTCCAGGTGTCTCAGCAGACACTTTCTACCCCTCAGCAGATCAACAGTCCCACCCAGCCTGGGTGCCTCTGTTCCCAGGGAAACTCGCTGACCTGTTTGGCATGGACACTTTTGTGCAAAGCCCTGGCATTGGGAGTGCAGGTCTGGGCTCCTGGCCAGCTCAGGGGGCCTTGGCCCAGGAGCCCCAGCAGGGGCAGTTGAGCAGCACTGCCCCCAGGGTCCCTGCCAGCGAGGAGGACAAGGGGAAGGGCCAGCAGGGCTCAGCCTCACACAGAGGTAAGGTGGGAGCTGGGCCACTGTCTAGTGACCACCCATTAGATGGGTTGATAGTAAACTCTGTGTTCACCTCACTCACTTTGTCCCTTTTACCTGATCTATAACTTCTCATTCCCTATCAACAACTCAGATAAAGGCAAGGAGTTCATGGAGTGTGGCATGCTCTGTGCACACTCTGAAGCTTCATCTGACTCTGCATCAACAACCCTGCACGGCAGGGAAGGACAGGGACACGCTGGAGCAGGAGCCCAGCACGGACACCAAGGGGATTCGAGGGCTGGAGCAGCTCTCCTGCAAGGAAAGCCTGGCACAGCTGGGCTTCTTCAGCCTGCAAAAGAGACTTAGGCTTAGGCTTGGCCCAACTGCGGCCTTCCAGTACCTGATGGCAACCTACAAGAAAGCTGGACAGGGGCTTTGTATAAGGGCAGGCAGAGAGAGCACAAGGGAGAATGGATCCAAAGTGAAAGAGAGTAGATTTAGATGAGAGATTCAGAAAAAAAGACTTTCCTGGAACAGGTTGCCTAGAGAAGCTGTGCATGCCCCACCCCTGACACTATATGAGGCCAGGCTAGATAGAGCTCAGGACAAGTTGGTCTGGTACAAGGGGTCCCCAGGCACAGCACGGGGGTTGCAGCAATGTGGTCTTCCATGTCCCTTCCAAGCGAAAGCATGCCATGATTCTGTGATTCTGGGATACCTCACCTCCTCATCCTTCGGCAGAAAAAGAAACTTGGCACCAAGTTCCACGTTGCAGACCAAGTCTTTTGACAACCTGCTACTGTTTCAACAGAGAATGAAAAGAGATGACAATATTGACACAATTTCTCTTTTCTACTTGACATTTCAATGCTCTGCTCCTATCCACACGTGCAAAACTCAGAAGAGGCAATTCTTCCCTATGAAATGCTTTGTCACACCCAAAGAAGAAAGCCACAAGAGTGGCAGAATGGCGAGAGCACCGTGCATTCTGCACAGGTGTAGAAGCCTCCCCTGGAGCAGCTCTACAGGGAGGGCCCGCTCATGGGGAGCAGCGGCTGCGGCAGCGTTTATGCTGGGACCCGGCTAGCCGACAGCGCCCCGGTAAGAGACGGGGCCGGCTCAGAGCGGGGAGGGGACAGTGGACAGTGAGCCTAGCCCGCTGCTCGCCTTGGCTTGCAGGTGGACATCAAGTGAGTGGGCTGGGATCATATCTGGGAGTGGGCGTGGCTGAGGAGTGAGCGGGACCAGCAGGAGCAGCCAGCAGGGTGTGCTAGGTGGGGTGAAGGCCAGGCCTGGCAAGGGGGGTGGCAGCTGGGATGCTGTGAGGGGATCGAGCATGGAGGGAGTGTGGAGGGAGCGGGGAGGGAGCGGGAGCCGAGCAGCGTACCAGGCAGTGGTGAGCTGCAGTGGGGCTGGGCAGGGGGTGCCGAAGGCGCAGTGCAGCATCAGCCCCACTGACGGCATCACGGTCCCACTGCAGTACAACGGCGCCCTTGTGCCCCTGGAGCTTCAAAAAAGAGTAAAGGAAGAAAACCCCCTGTTTGTTGAGTGCAGCCAGTTCTCCAACCAAAGCAGGTACCAGGTGAGTGAGAACAGACAGGATGGGGCTGGGCAATGTGAAGCAAGGTTGTCCACACTGGGTCAGACCTCAAGGAACAGCTTCTCTCAGCAGGCCAGATCTCCTGAAGAGAGACCCTGCATCAGTATCATTCACAGAACTCTGCAATCAACTCTGCTCTAAAGAGAAACTAATAAAAGACATGCTTTAAAATAGGAATACTTATTTCTGAGAAGCTCTTTGAAATATTTCTCCATAACTGTAGAAAAAACTTCCTAATGAACTTCACTAGAGCAGAGGGGAATCAAGGCAGAGCCATGGTTTTGTCAGGACTTGCTCTATCCCAATGAGCCTGGTGGTGCATTTGGTGCTGAGCCCTTGAACCTCAGGGCCTGAGAGGAGTCCAAGTCAGAAGAAAAACCCAAATGCCTCAAAGAAGAAATGGGGCCCACGGAGGTCCATCCCCACCTCAGGTTCCTCACAGACTCCTTGGGAGAGAGAATTGGAGGCCATGACTGCCCAAAAACCTCTCAGAGAGCCAGAGAGGAAAGGAAAAAGGAAAGTACCTTAAAAAAACTGAAGTACCTTGAAGCATTAATGAGCCCACTGAGTGCATTATTACCAACAAAGGCTTTCAAGGGACTAATTAAAGCAGATAATTGGAGGCCATGATTGCACAAAGTTCTCAGAGACTCCAAGGCAAAAGCAAAATCCAAAGTCCTTTGAAAAACTTGCAGTCCCTGGGAGCATGAAGGAGCCCCCAGGGCCATTCCTGACCAAGACTCCCCAGGGACTGGTCCCAGCAGATCCCTGAGGACACTGGGATGTGGGGGGGACACTGAGGTCAAGACATGGGGTGACAGTGCCCAGCCTTGCTGGGGCTGTGCCAGGAGGCCCCAGTGGCTCAGGACAAGGTGTCTCCTCAGAGTCCCTGGTGGCACAGACCCTGCTGTGCCCCAGGGCACCAAGACTTGACTTCTCTTTGTCCCCAGCTGTCATCTCTCCCTCCAGTTCTCTGCTCTGATTGAGGCCTGGGGACACTTTCTCAGTCGTGTTCTTCAGTGGGACCCATTAAAACTTGAAGAAGCTTTGGAGTTTGATTCTGACTTGGAGTTCTTGAGAGTTTTCTTCATCTCCCTCTCAGGGACTGATGTTCAGGGCCTCAGCACAAAGCCCAAGAGGGTCATTAAAGTCCTCGGGCTGTGTCATTGCTGCTGAGCTGGGCTGGGCTCCTGGCACAGAGGCAGCTCCTGGGAAGGGCAGCATTGCAGAGAGACAGCTCTGCCCAGGAGCAGCTCCTGTGCACAGCCCAGCAGGACTGGGGCTCTGCCTGCAGCTACCCCGTGCACAGCACAGAGGCACAGAGGGGTTAAACTCATCTTAGACTGGGGGCACAGAGCAGAGCTCGATGAGGGGTCAGTAGAGCAGAAATCCTCACAGTGTTCGAAACAGTCACTCTCTGGCTGTGGGAAGGTAAGCTGCAGTTCCTGCAGGGATCTCCTGAAGCTGGCACATCCCACAGCTTTCAGGACCTTCCAGGAGGACTCTCAGAGCTGCTGCAGTGCAGAGGATGTGGTCTTAGGGCAGGGCTGGGTTTCCCTGCTGCAGCACCCGAGACACAGCCCCAGGCAGCTCCCCTGTGTCCAGGCTCTGCTGCAGGGCTGAGCAGCCAGGGCTGCAGCCAGGAGTGCCCAGGGCTGTCCTGCAGAGCAGGGTCCTGCAGCCCAGGGCTCTGTGCTGGGGCAGGGATTCTCCTGCCTGCCAGGGGCAGTTCTCAGCCAGCCCGGGGAGCGGCTCCCAGCACTGGGGGAGAAGCTGTGGGGGCAAGGAGCGACCCTGAGCAGGGCAGGTGCTGCTGCTGAGAGGTGCTGTGTGGGTTAGGGCTGCTCCCAGCTCCAGAGCAGCCTGGGCACAGCTCCAGAAAACACTTCCCAAAAGAAGGTAAACCTTGCTGTAAAGATCAGGAAATTTCCTGAAAGTGTTTTCAATTTACTCCTTGGAGAAGGTTGGGAAAGTCGGGGTGATGGCTTAAAGATTTTTGCTTTTAATATATTTATTTTTTATATACATAGCTCTGCAAAATCCTTAATTGATTCTATTAAACTAGTAATTATTTCTATTAAACTACTAATATATACTTTTGCAACTATAATCCTTAATTAACCATAGAACATTTCCTAACCTTTCTCTTAGATTTTAGAATGATAAACTGACCTTCTAAATACATTCTTGAATTACTGTATAGTCCTATATTCAGGAGGAAGACCTACAAGAAGAACATTTTCTTTTTAATATGAATGGGAGCAGTCATAAAAATATTGTGGCAAAGAAGCCCTTGGACCTACTCAAATGGCTTAACCCAAGAGTGTCTGGGGAAACCAAATCACCTGTTAGATATTCCTGTTAAATATCCTAATTAATCAACCTTAATAAACTGTTATAATCCAGGGCTTGGTGTGTCCTATCCCCACTGGGACACCTGGAAGCTTTCAAAAAAAGTCTGTTTTTTGCTTTACCATCCTAACATTGTTTCAAGGGGCTTTTTCTCTTTTGATAATAGATAGCAGGGGGATGAGAGAAGCAGAACAGAAATTGTAATCATGTACTCACAGAATATTCTGAGTTGAAAGTGACACAGCAGGGTCACCTAAGTAACATTTGAACATTTACAGAGATGCCAGATCTGTAACTTTGGGTGGTTAGTCTCTCTGCTGGAGCCTCCCAAAGGGCCTTCAGCCACTCCCCAGCCCTAGGCAGCACCAGCATCCCCTTTGCAGGGCCCAGCAGGGCTCTCCTGAGCTGCCCTTGCCCACCTGCAGACAGACCCTGCCCCAGGCAGGGCCCTGCAGACAGGCAGGTTTGTGTGGGACAGGTGAGGGCACAGAGGGTGGGATGGGCTCTGTGAGCCTGGCAGGGCTCTCAGGAGGGAAATGTCCAGGCCCAGGGAGATGCTCGGGGAAGGAGAGGGGGCTGGACAGAGCAATGCTGGGGGCAGGAGGGCACTGTTGGTGTGTGGGAGGTGCCATGCACAGCTGGGTATGGGAACACTGCCCTGAGTGCCCGGCTGTCTCTGCCCTGCCCTCCCAGGCACAGCACCACAAAATCTTCTCTTGTTTCTGCACTCCTCTGGTACTATCATTGTTATCTGCTGCTCTCAGGAAGGCTCTGGGATTGCAGCACTGAGTCAGGCACTGCCCTTGGGATTCCTACCAGGCAGGGGTGTCCATGGGAATGGGGTGTCCAAGCTTCCCAGTGACCTGTGAGGCTGAGAGCAAAGCAGTCCATGGGAAAGGGGAATGAGCTGAGCCTCTTCCCTGAGATCCCATCATGGGCGCACCCAGGGGTCCGTTTGCGGTGGCCTTCCAAGCTCTGAGCTGCCCTCCTGAGTGCAAATCTGTGCCAGAGCCTCTCGGAGTTCCCTGAGTGTCCCACAGGGAAGTGCAGATATGCCACAGCTGAGAAAATGCTGTTGGGATTGCCGATGGAATAGTGAGTATCCTTGGCAGAAGGGGATGCTGAGAACTTGCTCAGAGACCTTTAGAGAGGGTGAGACATTCAGCGATCCCTCTGCTCTCGGCAGGGTCTGGTTTATAACAGGGTGACACAGGAGTGTGATTGTGCTCTGATCCCAGCCAGAGGTACAAATCCAGAGTAGTTGTGAACAAGCCCATCCAGCTCCTCACCTTGCCCTGAGCCACAGGGAATCTTCTGCCTCTCACATCTCTCATTGGCAAACTCTGAGTGCAGCAGAAATGCTGGGATTTCTGTCCTCAGAGAAACAGGAATGAGGTGTGCATAGGAAAATAAATCCTAAAACCAAATCCTGCCATCATTTAGATTTGTGAATTCAGAAGCTACCAAAACTTTCTGCATTAGGAGTGATTCCACTGACAAATCCTAAATATCCAGCCTTGTCCTTCTGCCACACAGCCACAAACCCAGGGCTGCAGCATGGGGATGGCTCCTCGAGAGCTCCCGTGCACATACCTGGCTGCTCCTGGCACACTCAGACACCACAACTGGAGTTCAGTCAGGGAACGGGGTGAAGGTTTTCCCAGAGCAGAAACAAGAGTCACAGTGGGACAGTCTACAGGGAGTGGCCCAGGTTTGGCTCAAAGCAGCCTCTGCTGACTTGTCACTGTCCTTTATCCATGAACAGGTACCCATGTCCAGAGACAGCAAATGTCCAACAGCAGCTCCATCAGCCACTTCCTCCTGCTGGCACTGGCAGACACGCGGCAGCTGCAGCTCCTGCACTTCTGCCTCTTCCTGGGCATCTCCCTGGCTGCCCTCCTGGCCAACGGCCTCATCATCAGCGCCGTAGCCTGCGGCCACCACCTGCACATCCCCATGTTCTTCTTCCTGCTCAACCTGGCCCTCACTGACCTGGGCTGCATCTGCACCACTGTGCCCAAAGCCATGCACAATTCCCTCTGGGACACCAGGAACATCTCCTATGCTGGATGTGCTGCACAAGTGTTTTTTGTGATGTTTTTCCTTTCAGCAGAATATTTTCTCCTGACTGTCATGTGCTACGACCGCTACGTGTCCATCTGCAAACCCCTGCACTACGGGACCCTCCTGGGCAGCAGAGCTTGTGCCCACATGGGAGCAGCTGCCTGGGCCAGTGCCTTTCTCTATTCACTGCTGCACACAGCCAATACATTTTCCCTGCCTCTGTGCCAAGGCAATGTCCTGGGCCAGTTCTTCTGTGAAATCCCACACATCCTCAAGCTCTCCTGCTCAAACACATACCTGAGGGAATTAGGACTTCTTGCTTTTCTTGCTTTTCCATTTTTTGGATGCTTTGTGTTCATGGTTTTCTCCTATGTTCAGATCTTCAGGGCTGTGCTGAGGATACCCTCTGAGCAGGGACAGCACAAAGCCTTTTCCACCTGCCTCCCTCACCTGGTTGTGGTCTCCCTGTTTATCAGCACTGGGACATTTGTCTACCTGAAGCCCTCCTCCATCTCCTCCCCATCCCTGGATCTGGCACTCTCAGTTCTGTACTCAGTGGTGTGTCCAGCCCTGAACCCCATCATCTACAGCCTGAGGAACCAGGAGCTCAAGAATGCCATGAGAAAATTGGTGACTCTATATTTTCAGAAGTGCTAAACTCTGTTTTTTGCTGCAGTGTCTTTAGAATGTAACTACAATCTTAGCCTTTTTCTCCCTATTTTTCCACTTTTTCTTTGGTAATTTTTACTGCTGTTGCTGTGTTTTTTACAAAATGCTGTGTCATTTCTCTTTGAATTTCTACATGAATATCTAACATTTTTTTGGACGTCAAAGACATGCAAGAGGTCTGTTCCTTATGCATTTGAATAAAAAGCAAGTGCCTGCCCTGTCCTGTGTGTCCAGGATTCTTCCTCAGCCCTTCTCTGTCTCTGCAGGGCAGTGCCTGTGAGAGAGATGGAGGGAAGAGACTCCCAGCACAGCAGCACAGTCAGGGACAATGGCCCTGGCTCTTCCCACATCTGCTCTTCCCAGCTCCAGCCTCTCCTTGCCAGCCCTTCAGTGGCTGTAAGACTGCAGTGCTCTGGCAGCTTGGTCACTGTCCTGCTCCATGTCAGTGTGTGGACACAGGCAGGGACAGGCCGTGGGCACTGCTGGGACACAGCTGGGCTCCAGCACAGCAGCTCCACCAGCAAAGGGATCTCCTGAGGGCAGGGCAGGAAGGCTTTGCTCTCCTCCAGATTTGCTGTCAGGAATGTGCTCCAGGAATGCCCTGGCAAAGCAAAGCCCAGTGCCTGGGGCAGAGGGGCAGTGTGCAGGGGGCACACAGCAGTGTCCTGGCACAGCCAGAGCTCCTGGGATGGACCTGAGGGAGCAGCAGAGCAGGGCCTGGGCTGTGTCTTTGTTCTGGGCACAGCCTGGGAAGGTGCCCCAGGGAAATTGTCCCACACCAACCCCTGCAACCACCATACCCAGCACTGGCCTCTGCTCCACCTGTAGGCGGTTGTTTGTCCCTGCATGGAGGGACACCAAGTGACCAGACCTGCAGGCCATGTTTGCTCTGTACTGAGGAGATTTCAGCAGTGCACTGTGTGTGTGTGTGGAGATGAACCCAAGTGAGCACAAACACCATCATCAGCCCTCAGGGGTGGCACAGTTCTGGTGGCACAGTTCTGGTGGCACAAACAGTGCCTTGAGGCCACTTCACTCTGGGAAATGACCTGAATTCCTTACTGGTCTGTGGTTAGGACTGCATAGAGAGAAACATGCCAGACAGGAAGGCTCCAAGATAAAATGCTCAGGACAGCCATGGACTGCACAGAGACACCATTGGAGTGCCCTGGTCTGTGGGGAGAAATCAGAGCTGCCTCCCTTGTACACCACCCCAAGGACCTGGACATGGCTGTGCTGAGTTCTGGGCACCGAGCTGGAGCTGAGGGATATGGAAAAAGCCTTTGGTGTCAGGGATGTTGACAAGGCTGGGAACTGTCACTGTGAGACCTCTCTCAAACCTCTCAGAAAGGCCAGAGCCATCCCAGTGTGCAGGGCACTTGGGAAGGGCAAACATGAACCAGTCTGCAAACAGGGCAGGAAGGGGCACTGGGACAGTCACAGACTGGTCAGGCTCAGCAGGGAAGGGCATGTGGCAAATCCTCCTGCAGCCATTCCAGGCACTGGCAGCACAAGGCAGGGACTGCAGAATCCCCATGGAGGGAAAAGAAGGGGATATTGTGTGCCCAGACTTTAGCCAGGCCTGGGACATGGTCTGCTGTGCTCTCCTCAGAGCCAGATTGGAGAGAGCTGGGCTGCAGGAGTGGAACATGGGGTGGGCGGGAATTTGGCTGAACAACAAGGATCACATATCATCCATGGCACAGAGTCCTCCTGGCAGCCACTACCTGGTGACATCCCTCAGTGACCACCCTTGACCACCACTGTGGAACATTTCTATTATCTCTATAGTGGCATGAAATGCACTTTCAATTCCTTTGTGGATGCTACCAAGTTGCAGGGAGTCTGTGACCAATCCCATCTAGTTAATGGTGACTGGGAAACATAATTGGGCAAGATGACTGAGCTGGGTAAATATCTCTTGCCATCAGGTGCCAACCAAACCCCAAGGAAGAATAGGCAGAAAAGACTTGTGCATCAGAAGAAAGGCAGTTTAAAAGGGAAAGACCCAGTGGAAAAAAAAAATGTAAACCCTACCAAAAAGAAAAAAGAAACAAGCCCAAAAGCAAAAAACCTACCCACATTAACACAAAAACCCCACAAACAAACCAACCACAAAAAGCAAAGGCCACAAACAGAAATAAAGCAAAACCACAAGATATCTCCTAGCAGCAGAAAATGTTTAACCATCTTGTGGCCGCTGAGTATTCCTCATGCTGTTCTGAAAGAAAAATATCTTTAAAAATAAATCAATCCCCTACACCTTTTTGTCCCCCATTTCTCTCAGCTTATTGCTTGGATCAGTCCTCACAGCTGTCCCATCCCTGTTCCCTCGGGAACACTTGTCCACCCCACGCCCATGGGTTGGAGGAGGTTTCAGATGCTTCATGCAGGGTGAGCACTGTGACAAGGACCGGAGAACAGAACAACACTTACACTTATCAAGGACAGTAGAACAGAACAGAAAAGCCTTGGAGAAATGGATAAAGGATGTAGCCGAGGCAAACAGAAGCCACATAAAATGTAAGCAGGATGCCAACTCATCTCTAAAAGGCTGATAAAGCAGAAATTATGTAAAACAAGAAAATTGCCAATTCTCAAAAGCAAGGATCGAGGAACAGCCACCTAAAAAGGACACCAGATGATGAAGACAGAACCCAAAAAAACATAAAGGACTTTCAATAACAGGTGCAATATTGAATAGAGTCAAAGGAAGAGGGAATAGCCAATCTCTGTGTCTGATAAAAATGCTGTTCATTCGATGCTCAGTGCACTCAGATGGATGAAGGATTGCCCAAGTGGCCACCATGCTGCAATAAAGAATACCTGCCTTCAAATACTCAAAAATGTGTTTAAAAGTTTCTATCCTGTTGATTTCAGTGTAAGTAGTGTCCTTGACTCCATTACACCCCTTGCACAGTTTCACAATAGCCCCTTGGTTCCATGAGACCCTGCTGTATAACAATGGCCCCTTGGTTCTGTTAGGGTCTGTACTGTCAAAAATGGCTTTGGTTCAGCACTGCCACAATGGTCTTCTTGGTTCCACAAGGCCTTGGGGTGTCACAACAGCCCCTTGGTTCCATGAAGTGCCATGGTGTCACCATGGTCTCTTGCGTCTTTAGTATCACAATGGACAATTGGTTACAAGCAGCCCCGCTTGGTCAAAATGAATATTTGGTTCCATGGGGCCCCAGTGTCCCAATGGCCCCTTGGTTCCATGAGGCCTCGCTGTATAACAACAGCCCCTCAGTTTCAGGAGGTTTTGTTCTGTCAACAATGTTTTCCTTGGTTCCACAGTATGAAAATGGCTGCTTGCTTCCATGGGGTTCCTCAGTATCATAGTGCTCTCCTTGGTTCCATGAGGGTCTGCAGTGTCATGATGTCCCAGAGTTTCCATGAGCTTCTGTCTCATCAACCACGTCCTCTGTTCCAATGAGGCCCCACAGTGTTCCATTGGATCTGTGATTCCATGAGGTTCCATAGTGTACCATGATTGCCTTGATTCCAAGAGGTTCTGCTGTGTCACACTGGACTCTTGGTTCCATGAGGTTCTGTGGTATCACCA
Organism: Erithacus rubecula; assembly: GCF_903797595.1. Taxonomy (NCBI): domain Eukaryota; kingdom Metazoa; phylum Chordata; class Aves; order Passeriformes; family Muscicapidae; genus Erithacus; species Erithacus rubecula. The sequence continues at coordinate 115,385 of NW_027636160.1, forward strand.
CGGTCTCCCTGGATCTGCAGTATCACTATGGGCCATTGTTTCCATGCAGCCCTGCTGTGTCACAGCATCTCCTTTGTTCCATGAAGCCCCACTGCATAACAATGGAACCTTGGTCCCTTGAGGTTCTGTACTGTCACAATGCTTTCCTTGGTTCTGGACTGTAACAATGAACCTTTGGTTCCATGAGCTTCCAAAATGTCACCATGGTCTCCTGGAATCTGCACTGTCACGATGAACAATTGGTTCTATGGAACCCTGCTGTGTCACAATGGTTGTGTCATATTGGATCCTTGGTTCCATGAGGCCCGGCTGTTTAATGTTGGCCTCTTGTTTCAGTGGGGCTCCACAGTGTCACAATGGTCTCTTGCTCTTATGAGGCCTTGCAGTGTCCCAGGGGTCTCCTTGGTGCTGCAGTATCACAATGGACCCTTGGTTCCATGGGGGCTCACAATAGCAGAAGAACCTCCTTGGTTCCATGAGGCCCTGCAGATTCAAGGAGGCATCAAAGTGTCATCATGGCTTCCAGGATTCCATGAGACCCCGCAATGTCATAATGGACCTTTGGTTCCATGGGACCATGCACTGCTACATGAATACTTAGTTCCATGAGGCCCTGCAGTGTCTCAATTGACACCTTGGTTCCATGAAGCTGCCAAGTGTCAAAGTGGCCCCTTGGTTCAGTGAGGACTGTGAGGCCTTAAGATTTTAGCCTTTATATTTTTCAAATCCTGTACTGAATGAATGAAACTCCATATAAAGTCTTAGTTAGCTGTCTTCACATTTTGGTCAGACAAAACAATTCCTCTGAAACTCAAGGATGCCCTACAACCTCAGGCTCTGAAAGGTAGAAACAAAAGTGAATTGGGAGGGAGCAAACTGGGGGAATAGGACTTCATTATCTGAAGCTGTAATTAGAGGATTAACTCTGATATGCCAATGGACCAAGCTTATATGTGTCTGAAAAACTTGTCACCATCATCCATCTTGAATGCAGCCTCTGGGAGGCTTTTGACTGCTTAAGGTGTATGTATTGAAGGCCTTTAACAAATACCCGCTTTATTCTCTTCTCCTTGTCCAGCCTCTGTTCTAGGTAGCCATTCCAATGCATTGCCTGTAGTGTCGCAATTGTCTCCATGATTCCATAAGGCCCTGTGTTGCCATGAGAAAGATTATGGAGTGGCGAAAAAACAGCAACCAGATACTGTCTTGCTTGGTGCAGAAAAGAGCAAGAAAGACCAATTTATTGAAAGAAACCATTGCCTTAAATAAGGCAATTCCATGCAAAACAAAATACAGACAAATCATTGGTCAGAGAAGGAGACACCTCTTGTCCCTGGCTTTCTCAGGGACTTTGCAGGTGTTTATCCCTGTTATGATTTTTCTTTGTGTTTGCAGTAAAGAAGAAACCTCTAGTTTGGGAAAAATCCTAGCTGAGGCTGAAAAAGTTTCATGGCCTGAGAAAAAGGCCTATGTAAAATGTGCCTAGGCCTTCAGCAGTGTCCACAATTCCCCCTTTTAATTTTTAAAAAAGAAAAGAAAGGGAAGTGTTTGTAATCCTCCACGAGGCCCGTCACAAAGGAGAACAAGCACCACTCCTCAGGAGATTTGTGGATACCTGAAGTGCCTAGGGAGCTCTTCATACCTGGTGCTTTTAACAAACTTAATTCTAATTACAATAACAAAACCCATCACCATTCACCAAACTTATTGAACAGTGAAAAATCCACCACTAAGTAATTATTCTAATACAACAATGAAAACTTTATCAACAGTTCCAACATGAACACATGAATGTCCATTCGCTGCTTGAAGAGGGATCATCTGGTCAGTGTTTTCTCTGGTCGGTGTTTGGTGAGCTGGTCAGCATGTGAAAGCTGAGCTGTGATCACACTCTGCCCCTGGTGCAGGTCAGGGTGGACACCTTGATGGTCAGCAAGAAGGACCCAGGCATGTCTCACCTGAAGCCTGAAATGAGGCAAAGGTGATTCACAATAACTGGATTGGTTAGATCTTTCTCTTTTTCCAATCTCGCTGTCCTACAATAGGAACAGCATCAGGCACAGGCACAGGAAAAGCCTGAGCCTCTCTCATTTGGATATATATCATCATTGCAAGTTTTCAGCTCTTCCCTTACTGCCCCAGCACTCCATCCTCCCATGCCCACTGCAGGAATGAAACCAGCCCCCGCTGCTCCCCCTTTGAAGTGAGGACAAAGCCATCGTTGCTGTCAGCACAGGGTGGGAGCGGCGAAGCAGCTGGAAATGCCGATGGGAGGGGTCCGTTCGTGGGGTCCAGCGCTTGGGTCAGCACCGCTCCCGGGTGAACGAATGGAGAAGCTGAGGGAAGAAAAGAAAGCGGCCCTGCCTCTGCTAAAACTGAGAAAGGCAGCCCAGACCCTGCTCAGGCAGGCAGGTCGGTCTCCAGCATCGGAGAGGAGGAAGGCACCGGCACCACCTCCTTCTCTGGGGTGGCTGGTGCCGACGGCTCCTCTCAGCAGGCAGGTCATGGTCAGACGGCACTGTGGATGGATGGGCCAGCACCACCTCCACTGGGGGGGCTTTGGGGAAGGGGCGAGTCTGGCTCCGCGGGTTCCCGGGATAGCAGTCAGATTCCTCTTCGCTGGAAGAGCAGTCGAATTCATCTTCATTTTGTTCTGAACCTGCCTCACTCCCCTCAGAGCATACCTCGCCCTCCTTCAGTTTTTCAATAATGATCCCCCAACTGTGAAATCGAGGGAGAATATAAGCATCGCTTTCCCATATGGCTTCATACAACCAGTATCCTAGCTCTCTCCAAGCTTTCTCAGAGAAGGCCACTCCTTCATCCTCAAAAAACCCGCTTTCTCTTGCCCACGCTAAAAAGTCAACCAAGTTCTTGTCCAGAATTGGGGTGTCCACGGTTTCAAGGACATCCCTCCACAGCAAGAGTATAGTTTGCTCTTGCTTATACAGATGATTCCCCATTATTTCAGAATTTCCCACCTAGCTGCTATGCTGGGAGGGAGGGGGAAATACAGTACCTCTCTTGACGGGGAGAAAACAGTCGAGACACAGCTCGCAGCTCTCGCTGTGCGGGCTCCCGGCACTCGGCTCCGCGGGGCTGCGGGATTTCGCCGCCGCTCTGAACCGAGCCAAGGGGCTCCTGAGCTACAAGCTCATATTACCTCTCTCGGTGAGAGAGGAGAAAAGCCGACGATTCCTGCGGGTTTCCCGTCCTGCCGTAGTCAGGCGGGTCTCCGCGATGTCCCAGATGTCTCTCGACTCCGGCCGCGATCCCGGCTCTGGTCCTGGCCCCAGGTTCACAGCCCTGGTTTTATGGGTTTCAGTCTGCTTGGTGCAGCTCTGGCTACAAACCCCTGCACGGGCCGCACCCCGGTTAGGACAGGCCTCCAGGGTCCGTCCCGGTTTTTGCAGGCTGTCAGCTCCGCGTTTTCCCGGTGCTGTTGGTCGGTCAGAGATCGCTTAGGGCGATCCCAATCCACTCGAGTAACGATCTCTCAGTGGGACCTCCATATGTTGCCGTGGAGAAAGATACGGAGCAGCGAAAAAACAGCAACAAGACACTCTCTTGCTTGGTGCAGGAAAGAGCAAGGAAGAGCAATTTATTGAAAGAAACCATTGCCTTAAATAAGACAGTTTGTGGAGAACAAAATACAGACAGATCATTGATCAGAGAAGGAGACACCTCTCCTCCCTGACATTCTCATGGACTTTGCAGGTGTTTCTCTGTTATGATTCTTTCTCTTGTGTTTACAATAAAGAAGAAATCTCTAGGCTGGGAAAAATCCTGGCTAGAGGCTGAGAAAGTTTCATGGCCTGAGAAAAATACTTAGAAATTGAGAAAAAGGCCTAGCTAAAATGTGCCTAGTCCTCCAGCAGTGTCCACAGCCAGGACTGGGACCAGCTGTGGGGATTAGTTGTGGCTTTAGATCTTCCCAGAGCAGAGCAGCTGCTGGCTGCTGTAAAGTTGTTTCTTGTCAAGGCACGTCAGACTCCAAAGGCAAGGAGCCCAAGGCTCTCCAGTCCCTGTTCAATCCCTCTGCCATAAAGTCCCGATGGAAGCAGGAGCAGCTCTCTGCTGCAAGAGGTCGAAGCTGCAGCTGGTGCAGAGTCTCCAGAGGCAGATGCTCCCTGGCCTTTCTTCTTCTGTTCTTTTCTTCTTCATCTTCCTCTTCTTCTTCTCTCCCATGCTGGTAGTGGTGATGATGGTGGTGGTGGAGGAGGACAGAGCAAAGAGAGAGGAGTGAGAGAGAGAGCTCTGGCTCCAATACAGGGAGTTTTTTTGAAAAATTACCCAATGAGCCAAAACCGTGAACCTGATGAATTTCTCCTAAACTTATTAGAATTCTGTAATACTAAAGTCTGCATATAACTTGTGCATATGGCCTATCTGTTCTATGTGAAAAATATATAAAATATTCCTACTGTAATTTTAATTTGTCTAGAACTAAGTTTTTAATGTCTCAATGCAGCCACCATTTTATAGGAGATTCCACGAATTTCACTTTTTATGGTATTTAAAACATATTTCTATGTACTTCACACTAAGATTTAAACTTCTACTTCATATCTACGCTACTTAATATTTCCAATTTCTTATACTAAAACTTAGACCTCTATTTAATATCTGTGTAGTTTCTTGTATTTTAACTTCTCAAAATATTTTAAATTTAATTCTTGCATACTGTTCTCTTTCAGAGGAAGATAGAGAGGCTTCTCTGTTCCACTCTCCAACAACCAGGAATGGGGACAGGGACTGAGAGTGTGGACTCAGTGGAAAGGGACACTAGAATGCGAATGAAAACAGGAACAGGGAATGGCAATATGGGAACACAACAGGAAATTTGGAAATAGAAATTGGGCAGAAAATATGGGATGGGGATTTAGAATATGGGACAGGGAACAGACATGGGGATAGGGCAGAAGGATTGGGAATGGGAATATGGGAAGGGGACTGGAAATATAGAAATGGAAATATGGGAATGGGACTGGGATCAGGAATACTAGAAGGGGAACAGGACTGGGAATATGGGACTGGGAATATGTGAACGGTATCCAGGCAGAGAATACAGGACAGGGAATGATACCGGGAATGGGATCTGAACTGGGACAGGGGCAGAAGTAGTGTGAGATGGGAACGGGCTGAGGGCAAGGGAAGTGACAGTGGGGAGAGGAGGATCCTGGACAGGGGACAGCGGGAGCTGGGTCAGGGGGAAACGGGGAGGGTGTCAGGGCAGGGGGTCCTTGATCAGCTGCCCCAGAACCTCTGTCAGCATCTCCCAGTGCAGCCAGAGACGCTCGGCCTTGGGAGCCCAAAGCCCTGAGCAACCCCCAAGGAAACCTGAAGTCCCTGGAACACAGGGTCCCCCACATTCTCTGGAAGATCCCCCTGTGTCATCAGGTGTGTCTTAGTTCAATTTCTTCATTTTTACCCCGGTACTGGGTGTCAGGGAAGGACAATGAGAAATGTAAAGAAAATCCAGGCCACAGGGAGCCAGCACGAAGCTTTTCCTGCACTCAGGGCACTCACAGGGCTTCTCTCAGTGGAGACTCCGTTGGTGTCTGGTCAAGTTAGAGCTCTGTGAGAAGCTCTTCCCACACTCGGGACACTCGTAGGGTCTCTCCCCGGTGTGGATGCGCCGGTGGCTGACAAGGGTGGAGTTGTGCTTGAAGCCCTTCCCGCACTCGTGGCAGCAGAAGGGCCTCTCAACCCAGTGAGTGCGATAGTGCAGGAGGAGATGGAAGCTGGTGTGAAATCTTTTCTTGCATTTATCACACTCGTAGGGTCTCTCCCCTGTGTGGATGAGTCGGTGGGTGATTAGGTTGGAGTTTTGATTGAAGCACTTCCCACAGTTGGGGCAGCAGAAGGGCCTCTCCCCTGTGTGAATGCGATAGTGCTGGAGGAGACTGGACCTGATCTGAAACTTCTTCCTGCATTTATCACACTCATATGGCCTCTCCCCAGTGTGGATCCTCTGGTGCACAGTCGGGTTTGAGCTGCGCCTGAATCTCTTCCCACACTCCCCACACTCGTAGGGCTGTTTCCCTGTGTGGATTCACCGGTGTATGATGAGGTGGGATCTTTTCCTGAAGCCCTTCCCACATTCCGAGCACTTGTGGGGCTTCTCCCCATGGTGAAGCTGCTCACGCAGCCCCAGCTCCGAGCTCCGGCCGCCTCCCCGGCCTGGGCTGGCTCTTTCCTGCTGGGATCCCCGGGCTGTGCCTTTGCAGCCACTCCTGCTGCGGGATCTGTGGGGCTTTTCCTCCCCGTTGCATTCCTGCACCGTGGAGCCGCTGCAAACGGCCTCTTGCCCGAGGCTGTGCCGCGGGAATTTGTCCTCCCTGCTGTCTGTCCTCAGCTCCTCATCTGGGGGAGGAAGGACAAGGAGAGGATGGGATTTGCCTCCGTGCCAGAGGCAAGGGCAAGTAGATCCCCCCAGGGCTGTGCTGCAGCTGGGGCCGTGCTGGGGGGGCAGATGGAGCAGGACACAGGGGGAAAGGGGCACTGACTTCCTCCTCACCTGCCTGGGGCTCCCGGGCCATCAACCACGTCCTCATGGCCTCCTCCTCCTCAAGGCAGTCAAAGTTTTGGGAAATCCTGGTTTCGGGGGAAAACAAGGTCTGAGCGCGTTGAGTTTGATGGTGGCGCTGCCCAAGAGCAGCTGGAGCAGTCAGCGCCCCTTTCAGCCTCGGGGGCCCGGAGCTCGCTCAGCACCAACTTCCCGCACCCCTCCAGGCTGCCGGGGGTCCCTCGGCTCCGGGATCGCCCCTCCGCGCTCTCCCCGCTCCGGAGCTCCCGCCTTCCCCCCGGCTCTGCCGGGGATCCCCAGAGCCGATATCGCCCCCTCCCCGCCGCTGCCGGGCCATCGCCACGGAGGAGCCGCCACGATTCCGCCAGGGCCATTTCCGGCTCGGCTTTGGGCTCCTCCAACATCCAAACATCTCCTGAAACGAAAAATAAAACCCTCCCGGAGCCCCCCAAGATGGATTTGGGGCGAGCTCCCTCTCCCCGCTCACCTGCGGGATTTTGGGTGGCGATGCTGCCGGACCCAGGAGAGCTGCGACCTCAGCGACCAGCGAGGTTCCAAAATCGCTCCTCCTCTTCCTGCCACTCCTCTTCCTCCCGCTGCCTCTCTTCCTCCTCTTTTAGCTCCTCGTCTTCCTCCCGCTCCTCCTCCTCTCCCAGCGCAGCCAGAGCCGCTGGAACTGGGGTGCCCAACGCCCTGAGCAACCCCCAGGTCCCCCACAGGACCCCTCAAATCCCTGGAACCGAGCGTCCCCCGCATCCCCTGGAAGATCCCCCCGTGTCCCCAAGCAGGTCGGTATTTAACATCTCTATTTTTACCCTGGTTTTGGGTGTTTGGGAAGGACAAAGAGAAATGCAAAGAAAATCCAGGCCACGGGGAGGGTGTCCAGCCCCCAGCCAGGTGTCTTCCCAACACGGATCAGCAGCACCAGGGCTCAGGGGGGCTCTGCCCACCGGGGGTCCCTGGGGATCATCCAGCGCGGATCCTGCCATGGGGATGCAGCTGCAGCAGGGCACTGTCTTGGTTTGACAGACAGGTGTCTGCTGAGGAGCTCTGGAGCTTCTCTTGAAACAGAAAATGCAAACTCCCTCCCTGGAAATTAATATGACTTGGAAATTAAGGAGCTCTCTGGCAAAGATATGGGATTCAGAATAGCAGTTTTTTACTGGGAAAATGAAAATAAAAGTATAGTAATATCAAGACCAAAACACTGGCAAGGTCAGAATGCAACCTGTAACCCTGTTGCTCAGGGTGTTGGTTACAGTCTGAATAATGGTACCTGTAGTTTTCCTGGAGGGACAGATGTGGTTTTGTTGAAGCAATGATTTTGGAGAAGGGTGTAGTTACTTTTTTAACATCTAGTGGTGATGAAGATAGACCTGGTCTTCTTTTGGGAATTTAGTGGGAAAGGTTGCTCTGATGTTCCAAATTTCAAATTTTATTTAGGTAGGAAATACTTGGGTTTTCTCCTTGGCTGGGGCATCTCCCATAAGGTATAACTCCTTGTGGGGAGGAGTTGTGAGGGATGGGTCATGGAAGAGATAAGGAGCCCTGCTCCACCTGGTTTCAGCAGAGGGTGATAGAATGTATACTTCTGCTTGCATCTTGCATTGCAACTTAAGACATGATCTACTCCTTATTCTGTTACCATCTGCATCCTACCTTAATTAATACCTTCTTTCAACTCTGCTATATATTTTCATTCACAGTGAAACTTGACACACAGTTCTGACTTAAGATTAGGTTTTTCTGTGGTACTGAATGGGTTTCTTTATCTTTCTGCATTACCTACTAAGTGTAACTGGGGTTTTTGAGCAAAACCAGCTGTACGGATTAGTTTGCCTTTGCTTGAGGTGGGCCTAATCTAAACAATTTTCAAATACCTTCTATCTGTACTACAGTATCCCCATCCACTGTGTGCAAGGCTTCAGACTGGGCAGGACTTGCTTGAGTGATGGACACTCAGGTGTTGACTGTTTAGGTGGATTTGTAAAGTTCATTTCTCAATTTTTGGATGTTTCCCTGCCAAGTGCCTTTAGGGTAATTTTAAGTAGTCTGTTGTACAGTTCAACTTTCCTGGCAGCTGGTGTGTGATAAGGGATATGATCTATTTATTCAATATCCTGGTTTTTGGCTGAGGTGTTTCTAAGGCTGTTCTTGAAATGGGTCCTGTTGTCTGACAATTCTCTCAGGGCTGCTGTGTCTTTATAGGACTTGCTTTTTTGGGCTTCAGACGGTGTTTTGAGTAGTAGTGTGAGGTACAGGGTGGATTTATAATGATCTAGTGGTTGCTTCTACAATTGTGATCACGTAGCACTTGCCTTGGGGGGTTTGAGGCAGTGTGATGTAGTTCATTTGCTGGGCTTCTTTGTACTTATATTTGGAATACTGCCCCCATATTAGAGAGGCTTTATCAGCTTGGCTTGCTTGATTTTAGCACATGTCTTACAGTTATGGATAACTTGAGAAATGCAATTTATAGTTAAATCTGCTTTTCAGTTTTGTGCCTACTTATAGGTGGCATTTTTGACTGGATAGCTTGAGGCAGTGTGGGCCTATTGAGCTAGGAACAACTCTCCCTTATGTTGCTAATTTAAATTTTTTTGTGGCATCTCTAATTTTGCAGCTTGATCTACTTGCTCCTTGTTTTAGTGTTCTTTGTTAGCCTGACTTTTGGGGATGTGCCTGTCTACATGATGGACCTTTACAGAGAGTTTGTCTGAGTGGCAATGTTTTTGCACTCATCAGCAGCCTTAATTGGTTTTCCTTTATGTTGCTAGCTGGCTTTTTTTTACCTTCCTAGCTAACTGCACAGAGCATTGGTTACTATTCATGATTCAGTATAAAGGTAGAGCTTTGGCCAGTTCTCTCTTTCAGCAGTGTCCAGGGCCAGCTGAATGGCTTTGAGTTCAGCAAGTGCACTTGATTCACCTTCTCCTTCAGTAGCTTGTGTGACTCGTCGTGTGGGGCTCCCTGCGGCCACTTTCCACTTCTGGTTCATCTCAAGCATGAGACAGAAACTGTCAGTGACAAGAGCACAGCGTGTTTCTTGTGCTGGTAGTTGGTTGTATGGTGGAGCTTTTTAGCCTGGGTTACTTGTTTCTGCTCCTTTTTGTTAGTGAGACTAAGGTTTTTATCTTGTGGCAGGTTTTAACTGTGTTTAAAATTTCAGGATGATTTCTCTTTCTAATCCGGCCGTGCTGTGTGATGAGAGCAATCCATGGGCTCCATGTGGTGTGGGTGGTGTGGTGGACAGAGGAGCCTTTTCTTTAAACATCCACCCCAGCACCAGGAGTCAGGGTGCCAGGAGAAGTTGTACTTTTGTGATAATTTCTTTTGAGGTGGCTTCAACTTTCTTTTTATAGGCGGATAAGAGTTTGTTGGGTTTTTGGGTTTTTTTGGTGAGTGTAGTTTGCTTTAGACTTTGTGTAACTTTGACTCTAGAATTCTAGTGCTCGGCCTCGAGTCTCCCCAGGCACCTTCTGCTAAAGGCTCCAGGACAAGCCATTGTTCTTGGCTGCAGAGTAAAGCACATTCCTCTCCTCTGGTCCCGTCCTGACTGGGCCAAGGGCACTGCATGAGCGATTTTCTGCCTGCTCTGGGTGAAGGTTTGTTGCTGTTCAGGGCCACAGCTGGAATTGTTCTTCTTACGGTGAGCAAGTAGAGCACTCAGGAATGCATTCTCTAAAAACCTTTGGCCCCTAGGAAAGCCTGTGTTTCCTTCTTGCTGCTTGGTGGAGACACTGTGATGATCTCATTGATCATTTTATTGGGAATCTGGCTCTGTCCATCTTGCCACTCAACTCCCAGGAACTGGATCTCTCAGGCAGGTCCGTTGACTTTGCTCTTCTCGATGGCAAAACCTCCTTCCAGCAGAATCTGGATGATCCTCTCTCCTTTCTCAAATACTTTTATTGCCATGTTCCTCCACACAATGATGTTATTGATGTATTGCAGATGTTTTGGAGCTTTTCCCTTTTCCAGTGCAGCCTGGATCAGCCCGTGGCAGATGGTGGGGCTGTTTTTCCACCCCTGGGGCAGTCGGTTCCAGGTGTGCTGCACATCTCTCCAGGTGAAAGCAAACTGAGGGCTGCACTCTGCTGCCAAAGGAATGGAGAAAAATGCATTGGCAATGTCAATGGTGCCACTTTGCTGCCTTGGGCTCCAGCTCCTCCTGGAGATCCAGCGTGTCCGGCACGGCAGCGCTCAGCACTGGAGAATCAACGACTGGGAGAGAGGGGGTCTACTGACTGCTGATCAGAATCCAAATTTACTCTCAGCTACATGTGCTTATATAGCATTTTAGGAAAGCTGGTAATTTTTTTACCACATTGTTTGGGTTAAACATCACACAAAAAAGCTTACACATTTGCAACATTTCTATTTGATTCATTCTTCTTTCCTGTCACCAGTCTTGATGCAATGTTCATGGAGTCTTCAAAGCTCTTCTTGCTCTTGCCAAGGCATCTTGGTTATCAAGCTGCTTATGCAAATTAAATCCACAGTACTCTGTCTTAGCTCCCACAGTGGAGTCACTTCATTCAAGGCACAATATCCTAGATTTCAGCCTAGTTTCAGCCTACTTTCAGCCATTCCCCATATCATTTCAGTGTTGGACAGTGCTGCAGTGCCCAGAGCCCTGCCAGGCCCGGTGCCCCAGGACAGACACCCCGAGCCCCCCCTGCCAGGCCTGGCTTTGCAGGCCGGGCTGTGCGGGGCCAGAGCCATTGGCCGATGGACGCGGCCAGGGAGTTGTGCTCAGCGGCTCCATGGCTGGCTGCAGGCCGGGGATGAGGGGTGTCCCTCAGGGAGGCTCTGCCTGGGCCCCGGGGCTCTGCAATGGCTTTGGCAGTGGCCCAGAGAGGGGCTGGAGCTGCCCTCAGCACGGGCTGTGCAGGGACAGGAGCCGAGCGGGGCAGGGGCTGAGCAGAAGCGCTCGGGCTGTGCACGGAGGAGAAGCTCAGCGTGAGCCGGCAGCCACTGCTGCCAGCCCAGAAAGCAGCCATGGGCTGGGCTGCATGGAGAGGAGCAAGAGCAGCAGCCAAGGGAGCTGAGCGTGGCCCTCGAGGCCGTTTCTGTGAGACCCTGCCTGGAGCTCTGCATCCGTGTGGGGGGCCCCACAATGAGGAGGACGCGCAACTGCTAGAATGAGTTCAGAGGACTCAGAGGGAAACAAAGAGTGTGCAAGATAATCAGATATTTAATTTTTATTGTAATTATTTACTACTTCTACTACTATTTCTTCTTTTCCTTCTTCTTTTTCTCCTTCTTATTAATTTTCTTCCTCTTGTACTTTTTGTACTTCTTCTTCTTACTCTTTATTTCATGCCTATCTTTATTCCTATTCTTATTCCTATTCTTATTGCATTCTTATTTGCATTCTTAGTTCTATTATAATCTTCTTCTTCATCTTCTTCGATTTTTCTATTCCTAACTACTATGCTATTTCCTATGTACTGCTACTCTTTTATCCTGTTCTTCAATATCTTCTTAGCATTCCCATTCTAATTCTACTTTCTATGTTTATTTTTGGGGTATTTTTTATTTGTTTGTTTGTTTGGCTGGGATTTTTGTGGGTTTCTTTTTTTGTTTTGTTTTGTTTTGTTTTTTGCTACCACTACTACTATTTTTAAAAGCAACATTCATCTGTTTAAGTAGACTTGCTTGTGTCATGATCCTGCTGTAGTCAGGCATTAGAAGAAATCCTTCTGGGCGGTGGCAGAGTCGCTGTCTCTGGAAGTGCTTGAGGTGTTGGATGTGGCACTTCAGGACACGGTTTCAGGTGATGGTGGTGGTGCCAGGCTGCCAGTGGGAATGGAATGCTGTCCTGGTGTCTCGTCCCCTCGGTGCTGCTCGGCATTCCAGCTGGGCACGCGGCACCAAGTGTCCCCCGGGCGCTGGTGTGGGGCTGGCAGGAGCACGGGGCCGGCGCAGCAGGCGGGCCCTGCTGAGGCTGCAGGGCCGGCGCAGGCCAAGGCAGCCCGTGCGGCTCCTCAGGCTCGGGGCAGCCAGGGCCGCCATGGCAGAGCCCGGCCTGGCTGGGCTGGGCCCTACGGCTGGGGCTGGGCAGCCAGGCAGGGGCAGCCAAAGAGGCGCCGCAGCACCCGCAGCGCCCGCCGCAGCTGCGAGGGGCCTTTGTGGACGGGCCCCGGCGCTGCCACACGGGGAGCCGAGGCACAGAGCGGCTCCGGGGAGCGCGGCTCACATGGGCCCGGCTCAGCCCAGGCCTCGCCAGGGATGGTGAGGGGAACTCGCCTGTGGATAAACCTCCCCAACTGCGCACACGAACATCCTCATCCTCGCACAGCTGGAGGAGGCTCATTCCGTCCCCCTCATCCTTCTCTCGCGGTGAGCGCTGGGCTCCGGTGCTCTGTGCCTGGATGCCCTGCCAGGGATGTTGCTGTCTGGCACTTGCCCAGCTGGATGGCACGGAGGGACACTTCTCATTCCCACCGGACTTCTCCTGTCAATGGCGTCACACATCTCTGGAAAACGCTTGGTCAATGGACTCTTCCCAGTCCGATGGTTCTTCATAACTGCTGACACCTCTGGGGAAGAGCTCATGTTCACTGTATTCTTCCCAGTCCAGACAAACTCTGGGAGCCCACATCTCGTCCCTGGCTAAGACCTTGCTCTGAGAGTTCTTTGCATTTCAAGAATTCTTGGATGCTGCTGACATGACAGTGGGACAGCTCTTCCTGCTTCCATCCATCCCAACTGGAGGGCTTGTGGTAGCAACCGGCTTCTTCTGAGTACAGCTGCCCCTGGACTGGAGGGCTTCCAGCCCCTTGTTCTGATGCACTGATTAAAATGCTCTTAAATGGCTCTGCCTGAGTCAGGGTGGAAATGAGGCCATGTGCCAAAGTCAGTAGTTTGGGTTTTATTGGAGAGTAAATGAGAGACAGAGAGAATGACAGAGAGAGCAAAAGAGAAATGGAAAAGGGGTGGGGGGAGGAGAAAGAGAGTGATAGAGAGAGATTAAGTAGAAAACCTCAGCACTCTGTGGATCCCAATGGCATCCTGCTGTCTGATGGAGAGTACCCACAGATCCCTTGGAGATGGATCCCCATGGCATCCTGTGGGTGCTCTCCATCTCCATGTTCTGGGCTCAGGTCCCCCACAAACACAGTTCAGGGGGTTGGTGCACACCTGGGCCGGGTGAGAAGGCCCAGGTACCTGCCCTGGCAGGGACAAATCTGAGCCAGGCTCTTGCAGCAGCCTGTGCCTCTGTTGCATCCCTTTGCATCAGGAGCAGAGCTGTGCTGCAGGGCCTCAGCAGAGCCTGGGCAGCGCTTTGGGGCTGTTTGATGGATTCTGGCCCCTCCTCAGCTGCCCCTCACGGCAGTGTCCCGGGTGGGGATTTTCCAGCTGGGGCAGTTTGTGTGAGGGAGGATGGGTGTTCACTGCCTGTGAGCAGAGGTTACGCCACAGCCCCAGAACTGTCCTGGTCCCTCCCTGGCTGTGGGGAGTGTTTCAAAGGCAGCCTCAGCAGATGAGCCTGTGGGCTGTGGCCTCCCCCAGCTCCACATGAGGAGGACATTTAGCTGCTACAATGACTTCAGAGGTCTCAGAGGGAGAGAAAGCGTGTGAAAGATAATCATATGGAACTCCATGTTGTTTAAGGTCCTCCCCAACCCAAACTGTACTATACTATGAGTTTAGAAGATGTGTAGATGTGTATTTTGACATGACATAATTTGCAATATTATTATCATCATATTTTATTTTTTATTATAATAGTTTACTTCTACTACTATTTCTTTTTTTCCTTCTTCTTTTTTTCCTTCTTCTTTTTCTCCTTCTTCTTTTTCTCCTTCTTCATTCCTTTCTTCTTGTACTTTTCGTTCTTCTTCATTTCATTCCTACTTATTCCTATGCTTATTCTTATTCCTATACTTATACCTATTCTTATTCCTATACTTATACCTATTATTTT